>NC_143034.1:25440000-25740000 GCF_057628025.1 Oncorhynchus mykiss | reverse complement strand
TCTAATGACTGTATGCAGGTAACAAGACTATTTCAGAAACAAACTATCTTTGTCATTTCAATGCCAACTCCCCTATACTTTTTGATTCCTAGTTCCAGCTCCCATGCTGCTCAGGCAATTGAAATTCCTCTGATATTCCACTATGTAGAGACTAGCAGAACTCTGTGGTAACGCAACCATCCTGGTCATTTATATTAATTTTAACACCCTGACTACCCCGATACCACCAGCACAGCACAAAAGGGGCATTCAGACAAATCCAATCTAGCAACCTTCCACTGTTCGGGTTCATTCTGCTGGCCCAGAGGCTAGGAAAACAGACCCCTGACCAAGGCCGCAAACCTTGACCACTCTTGCCGCAGTGGGTGGTTGATGAGGAGAGTTTGGTACTATACAAGGAAAGAGGTTGTGAACCCACCCTCAAGTACTAAATGGATCATTCCAACTCTATTCTGCAGCTAAAACATATTTCTTCACTTCCTTTGCTTTTAACCTCGACGCAATCCATCATTCTTCCCGCTTCGGCTCATGGCTCCGCTGGATTTCACTCATGTTAGGTGTGTGCCATAGCAAAGTACTTATTCTCATCCTCTATCTAACCTTTTTCTCTCTCTCTCTCGCTCTCTCTTCCCCCTGTACTTTTGGCCTGTGATAATAAAAAAGAGGAGAAACGCTTGGCGAGCCACCTGGAAGACGACTGGCCTCTTTATTAAATAAAAACGTTGAAGGGCAACTCCACCACATTTTCATTATCCACCGCACAATACTAATGTCAAAATATGTGAAAAAAAAGGGAATTTCTAAGTTTTGTAGAAAAAAATGAACATTTTAAAAGTTTCACCCGATGATGTCATCAAAGTTTATGAGCATCTTAAAAACAGTGATTTTCAAACACTATGAGATATGCAGTGACGTGGGGAGCAAATCACAGGTTTTTACTTTTAATGCTACCCTATGATGTCATGGAGAAGTCTTTTTTTAGGACTTTACTTCTGGGCTGTTATCACATACATAGCCACTAGTTTGGTGGAGAAGATGAAAAGTGGTGGAGTTGCACTTTAACAAATTGAGGTTAAATATTACACAAAAAGGAACATTATCGAGATGAATCTGCATGTTCTGTGGGAAGAGAAACTGTTTATTACCTCATATTGCCAAGGATATGGAGGAGATTCTAAATGGAGGAGGCGTGTGTGTGTGTGTGTGTGTGTGTGTGTGTGTGTGTGTGTGTGTGTGTGTGTGTTCTTAAATGTATTGTTAAATGTGTGTGTGTGTGTGTGTGTGTTCAAATGGAGTAGGTGTCTGTGTCTAGGTCACAGAGGCTGCCTCACAAAGCAATATTCATGTCCTTAAGAAACACAGCAGCCACAAAGGAGTATTAAACTAGGGCAGAGAATGGCAATGCATCAGTGCACCTGTACAACATCACACATCAAACTGGAAATGACTTGCCCTCCCTTGATCTCCAAATACAGAATTATATGTAAAAAATATTTTTTGCATGTGTTTGCCATATAAATAATTAACCACATAACTACTATACCTTAATGAATACTCCAAATACTTACGAAAGTCTGAGGGTATTCATTTGATGTTAAAAAAACCAATTGGGTTAAGGGAATGTTAGTTACTTAAGAGCCTGCAGCTAAATCACCTTACTCCTTGACAACTAAATGTACGAACAAGGACGGAGTCATCGAGAAATTTAGAAAACCACTTTGTGTGTCTACTTAGTGTGTATCCTCATCTGATGTCCATATGCCACAGACAATCGCTGTTTCACAAAGAGACCGTCTGGGACTCTCCTCTATCATCATGCATTCTTAACCAGGTTCCAACGATGACTAGCCAAGATACAGTAATCTGACTTCGTTTTTTTACTCTTTGTTTTACTCTTCTTTTCTTTTTTTTTTTACTTCTTCACAGCAGAATCTGTTGTACTGTAGATTCCTGGTTCGATTCCAATAACAAAGTGTGATGCACAATGGAACCATTTGAATAATTAGATTTGCGTAATGACAGATGTGGTGATTAGGATTGAGTTTGTTTAGTTATTTAAATGTCCATGACATCATAACAGCAGTCAACATTTCCACCTATTATAATTAAGGGTGTATGAAGTATGAAGGATAGATTATTCTCTTTTTGATGTGGATCAGAGATTTATGTCAAATGGCATTACCCCCTAAGCCCATACTATCCACAAAACAGCCATTCAATATCCCATGATCGCCTAATTTAAATGTCACTGGTTTTCGAGTCTGGAAACACAGCAAAGATACGTACACTGAAAAACACATTGTGTACATTCAACCAGATGGGGAAATAGATGAAAGGCAATGAAAAATAACTATTGAAAACACCTTATGAGACCTTTCTGAGACACTTGCTTCTCTTTAGCCTCAAAGTAGAAGAAACAAAGAAAAACCCAGACAAACTCAAACAGTTTTGTGAAAAGACTTTTGTGTTAATGTCAAATGAAGGAGAAAGACACAATCCCTCTCATGTACCTCATTACTGGGATCTGGAGCGTTCTTTACCCGACTTAGCTAGCTACACCCGTCAGCTGTCAAACACCTGCTTTCCATGTCTGCGAGACAGAGACAGAAAGACAGGAGCGCCTTAAGAGGGCAAGTGCAACCAGTCAGCGTGACTGCGAGACTGCAACACTTCCAAAGCAGCTGACATCAATATGAATATGTTGCATCCCAATGAGTACGAATTCAGAAGTGATATCAGCAACAAAAGCGTAAAGAAGGCTGCAGGTATTTAATGTAGATTAAAGAGTTTTAGAGTAACTTCTAGGTTCTGTTGTCACTAAAACACATTCAACACTGTGAATTACAGTGACCGACTTTCACAGAATAAAACATTTTTGCGTCAGTTTTTACTCCTTTTTACCTGAGCTGAAATCTCAGAGGAATTCATTCGTTTTACTCTGGGTGAGTGTCCCTTGTTAGTCGGGGTATAATTGTGACTTGTCACTCAAGCTAACACCTGTCCCACAAGAGGTTTAATGGATATGTTCCTCTCTGTCATTTAGTCAATTGCATTAATAATTTTCACATCTCAATGTGGACCTTGATGGTGCTATCACACCTCAGTGCACCCTCCCTAACTTTGCATCAGTGCCTGGTTAAAATAAAAACAATGGGGAATGAATAATGAATGTCATTATAAAATTGTGAAGATTATGAACAATAATACCATGTAACTTGATAATAATGTTAACTTAAAAAAATGTATGACCATTTGATGACGAATTCATATTCTAAAAAGTATGTCTACTTGTGCAGAATATTTTGCTGGTAGGAACATGGGGGCGATTTGTCTTGTTAGTCGGGGTAAATTATATTCTAACCCCTGTGGCTCTCCCTTGTTCTGCAAAGCAAAATTGCTCCCAGTTAATCTCCTCAACAACTAGGCCTATAAACAATGAAGAATTCAACAGACATCTCTCCTCCTTCTAGAGGGAAAAGGTTGAACTTAGCCCTGAGCTGCATTGTTAGTACTTCTGTTTTGGCGACCTAGCAGAAGACCGGGTGAGGAAACGTTGTCCATCTTGCAGGACTGTGTTTTTTGTATTATTTCGTTTCCCAGTCTACTGCTAAATGAGTTAAATGTGAATGAAATAGATGGGAAATGGGAACATGTAGCAGTTTCAGGGCCACAACAGGCACCTGATTCATATGGCTCACACTGGGTGACTTGATCTCACATTTAACCACTGCAAAATTAAATGTAGCTTGAACGTCAGCATGACAATATGAACTCACCGTGTGAACATGCAGAGTAAATGCAACAAACGACTGACAGGGCTCATTTACAAATGCTCCATAATTTCTTCACATATTCAGTGCTCATATATTACTGCAGCAAATCTCCACGCGAGAAGTCCGGAACTGTGGAAAAATAGGTCCTACTCACAACTTTGTTTGAAACAGTAATAGAATTAATGTTTGCATTCCTTTGTTGTTACTGTTGCTGTGGAAGCACTCTGGGAATCGCTCAAGATGGTTGATTTCATTGGAGCTTTTCTATTTTCATGAAATCTCAGTGATGTATTTGCCATTCATCACTTTAATACTGGGGGGAAATGTCCAAGGGTGAGTTTGACCTCTATGTCCTTCATCAAACAGGGATATACAGAACAAACATTTCACACTTATTTTTGAAACATAAAAAAATTACTATTTTTGGTCTTTGCTCTCAATTTCCCGCTGTGGCGCAGATCTCTGAACCCGCCAGTAGGCTGTATGCACGCCTGCAATGCACGTCTGCAATGGCATTCACTTCCTCTGGCTTCCTGGAGAGTATCACTGCTCATTACCCTCAGTGCACCGTTGTACCCCTGGGCTCCTCTCTCGTCCCTCTGTTTTTTCTCACTCGACGCCCACTCATTGGTCCATCTCGCTGCCTTTCCCAGTTGCCTCCTATCACTCCTATGCAGACGATACTTCTTCAACGCGTTTTTTTTTATTTTCCGCTCTTTGTATTTTCCCTCTTTCCTTCTATCATGCTGGTCACAGACTCTCCTCCTGTTCATCAATACCAACCAACCACCTGAGGGTGTCCTCCAGCTTCTTGCTGTCCTCTCTCTCACATTAAACCACATTTACATCCTCTCTGAGTAGTTTCTCCCTTCCCCTCTACTCCTTTGTCAATTTCAAAGAGTGAATACTGTGTTAATATTGTGTTTAAATATCACAAAATAATATTGCCATCTAGAGTTGAAAATGACCTTAACCCCACTCTATATTTCTACAGTGCTACACTCTGATATGAAAAATACACAATACAGATTCTTAGAAGTCTATTTACAAGCTCAGACACATTTGAAGTTCTTGAGATGCGTCTTGTCAAGATAAAGTATATTTTTGTTTTAATGATCAGACTGATTCAGAGAATGATAAACTTAATGGATTAAATGTAGACTTTGGAGACAACACCAAGACAACATCAAGGGCGGGTTTAGCTTGCATGTCTATGGTCTTACGCAGCCTTACACTCCCAAGTCAATTCTACAATCCAATCAGAGAGATATAAAACCAAGCCACTTCCATACACCAACTTTCTGTCACTGGCGACTTCCTGCCCAAACCATGTCAGGAACATGGGGAGAAAGGCTTCGGGAGCTCCATGCCTCTGGCAAACTGGGAGCCATGGCATTTCAACATGTATTCCCCTGAAAGGTAATTCATTAGATTTAGGAACAGATGGTGTGAGCTGTTTACCAATGGCTTGGAAATGAGAAGATCAATGCATTCTGTTTTCCCTGTCATATAGGAAAAAGTGGAATCGTCAGAGACGTAATGAACTCTCGGTACACACTTGTACACTTGTGCGTGTCATTCTCAATCTTTCATAAGTTGAGAGTTGTGATCATTTTGCATAATCAGAGTTCTTCAGCAAAGAGTCTTCAAGCAAGCCAATGTATTGCTCTTCATTCATATACTGATTATATCAGCATGGTGCTTTAGTTGAGAATTTTGAAGAAACAGATATATCTCTATACATAGATATTAACTGTTTGGATTCATCATATCTCTCATGAGTTGTAGTAATTTCACATCACCCTTGTTCTCCAGTAGAGAATCTCAAAGACACTGGATCTTTAGTGTAGCTCTAGTAGGACAATTCCGGCTGAACTTCTCAGTCAAATGGAGAAGAAACTACTGGACTGTCCGTTTGTGTCCCATTTTAATGAAGTGACTAAACATTGCCTTGGGCTTGAATGTGAGTAGAACATTAATGAATCCATTACGTTCACAAAAACTACTTTCATGTTCAACTGCTGAGTCCCAAGATTCTCTCTCTCCGTGTGTAAGAGCACTATACTTTGTGGTTGTACAAAGGAGATGAGAGAAGGACCCAAAATGTATTGTGAATCAAAATCCATGGTGGTAATATGGTGAAGGCATTCAATGGCTGATGAGTGTATACATTTTTTTTAAGGCCTGTTTAATAGAATACATCTTAATACACTGTAATGTACTGACTTTAACAGCACAATAAACCTTGGCAAACAAACCATTTCAACAAGTTAATTGGTTTCCTCAGAACCTTCTCCATCCAATAGTGTAAGACAATATTGCATCACATTGTTATAATGTCAAAACACTTGTATTGCCGTTCTTGCCTCAAGTACTGTGTCCTTCTTCACTTCTAACAACACTCTACTACTTTCCAGGCAACAACCTTGAACCCCGGCCCACTCCCTCCTTCTCTATCCACTCCTATCATATCCTCACCATTGTGTTTTAGTTGGTGTTCCAACACTTTTGTCATAGCCAATGTGGTCTTCTCTTTGCATCCTCAACAGACTTCTTTTGTTTTTCACACCTCTGTTTCCAGCTCCCACTCTCAGGATCCCCCCGGCCGGTTGAAAGCCGGCAGACGGGCTGCATTCCCTCCGAAACCAACATGCAGGAGACCCAATCAAGTTTCTTCAGTTTTGATTGCCATCTCTCCAGATCCCCTCGTCATCCCACCTTCATCACACATCTCAACACCTCAACCCTTAAATCCTCATATTTTCTCCCAACTCTTACACAATATGAACCATCAATACCCGTCGGAGGTGCAATCCAATTTGTTCTCTTCTTTCTCATCTCTCCAACCGTATCCTCTCTCCCCTGTTCCCTCCATCCCACCACCTGCTCCACTTCCGTCTCCCCTCTCTCCACTTGTTTTTCACTTTCTGATGAGGATTCCTCATCTACAGTGGGGCAAAAATGTATTTAGTCAGCCACCAATTGTGCAAGTTCTCCTTAAAAAGATGAGAGAGACCTGTAATTTTCATCATAGGTACACTTCAACTATGAAAGACAAAATGAGGAAAAAAAGTCCAGAAAATCACATTGTAGGATTTTTAATGAATTTATTTGCAAATGATGGTGGAAAATACGTTTTTGGTCAATAACAAAAGTTTCTCTCAATACTTTGTTATATACCGTTTGTTGGCAATGACAGATGTCAAAAGCTTTCTGTAAGTTTTCACATGCTGTTGCTGGTATTTTGGTCCATTCCTCCATGCAGATCTCCTCTAGAGCAGTGATGTTTTGGGGTTGAGATCTGGAGACTGGCTTGGCCACTCCAGGACCTTGAAATGCTTCTTACGAAGCCACTCCTTTGTTGCCCGGGCGGTGTGTTTGGGATCATTGTCATGCTGAAAGACCCAGCCACGTTTCATCTTTAATGCCCTTGCTGATGGAAGGATGTTTTCACCAAAAAGCTCACGATACATGGCCCCATTCATTCTTTCCTTTACACGGATCAGTCGTCCTGGTCCCTTTGCAGAAAAACAGCCCCCAAAGCATGATGTTTCCATCCCCATGCTTCACAGTATGTATGGTGTTCTTTGGATGCAACTCAGCATTCTTTGTCCTCCAAACACGACGAATTGAGTTTTTACCAAAAAGTTATATTTTGGTTTCATCTGACCATCTGACATTCCCCAATCTTCTTCTGGATCATCCAAATGCTCTCTAGCAAACTTCAGACGGGCCTGGACATGTACTGGCTTAAGCAGGGGGACACGTCTGGCACTGCAGGATTTGAGTCCCTGGCGGCGTAGTGTGTCACTGATGGTAGGCTTTGTTACTTTGGACCCAGCTCTCTGCAGGTCATTCACTAGGTCCCCCCGTGTGGTGTTGGGATTTTTGCTCACCGTTCTTGTGATCATTCTGACCCCACGGGGTGAGATCTTGCATGGAGCCCCAGATCGAGGGAGATTATCAGTGTCTTGTATGTCTTCCATTTCCTAATAATTGCTCCCACAGTTGATTTCTTCAAACCAAGCTGCTTACCTATTGCAGATTCAGTCTTCCCAGCCTGGTGCAGGTCTACAATTTTGTTTCTGGTGTCCTTTGACAGCTCTTTGGTCTTGGGCATAGTGGAGTTTGAAGTGTGACTGTTTGAGGTTGTGGACAGGTGTCTTTTATACTGATAACAAGTTCAAACAGGTGCCATTAATATTAGGTAACGAGTGGAGGACAGAGGAGCCTCTTAAAGAAGAAGTTACAGGTCTGTGAGAGCCAGAAATCTTGCTTATTTGTAGGTGACCAAATACTTATTTTCCACCATAATTTGCAAATAAATTCATTATAAATCCTACAATGTGATTTTCTGGATTTTTTTTCTCATTTTGTCTGTCATAATTGAAGTGTACCTATGATGAAAATTACAGACCTCTCATCTTTTTAAGTGGGAGAACTTGCACAATTGGTGGCTGACTAAATACTTTTTTTCCCTACTGTATCACTGCAACAATGACTATTATTAACATTCCTTGCCTCCAGAACTGACTGTTGACTGTCAGCGCTTTAACCCTTGGCCCTCCGCAGTCGTTTCGGCATTTATTGTTCCCCCATTTTTCTCCAGTCATAGTTGGTATTGTGAACTGAAACTCTGACTATGAAAAATAAACTGCTTATTCAGATTTACATATTAATTTGATAACTGGCTGATCAGCCACAGCTGTAGACTAGAGTTGTTCAACAGATTTGAAGTAGGTCCAATTTGAAAGTAGTTGATTTGTCTAAATTACTTGCTGACAATAATGGTCCTTTAGATAAAGTTTGTCAGGATGTCAGGACGACAAAAGAACCCATGTGAGTACGGGACTCAATGTGAATATATGAAATTGTTTTTTTTTCACAGAGATGCAGGTAACTTTCTCCCCATGTCTCATTACAGTGCATTGTGGGATTTCATTTCTTACTGAAGGAAAACACAGATTGCATCAGAATGAGGTCTTTACAACTAAATGGCCCTTGAACATTGTGGCCAGACCTCTTATAGGAACCCTAAAAGAGAAAAAATCTTCCCTCTCTCCCTTTTTCTCTTCAAAACCTCCAGTGTGGACTTATTTTAGATTTGAGGAGAGAAGTAATAGGCTTAGGATGGCAATGTCAACCTTCTCTTAATAATTGAGTTGATGATGAGTTTAAGTCATGTCCTTATTGATTTCGGGGTTATAATTCTAGCTGGACGTCATGTTTTCAATAATCTATATCATTTGGCATCTTGTCTTTTGCCTCCGTGGGGAAACATTTTCAAATGAACATGTGGACAAATGGCTGTGAGGAGATGAATGTCACTGCAATTAATTCTCTCGTTGTCAGCGAGGGATTTCATTGGCATATTCTCCATGATGGCCAGACAATCATGATACACTACTCCAGGTCATTGTGACACGCTCTGACATTATCAATACGAGATGAGGTAATGTTGAACACTGCTTAATTGCTAAAAGAAACACGGACGGTCAACACGAGATACATACTGAAGTAATTAGATAATGCTGCTAAATCTTTAAAGCTGCAATATGTCACTTTTTTGGTCGACCCAACCAAACTCAAATATAAATGGGTGTTATACAATTGGCATTCTCATTGAAAGCAAGTCTATGAAGCGGTAGATCTGTTCTATGTATGCTATTTCTATGCTTCCTGTTCTTAAGTAAAATTTGTGCGTTTTTTACCTCAGGTTTTGTACACCAGCTTCAAACAGCTGAAAATACAAGATTTGTGGTTATGGAACCTTTATTTCAAAGTGGTTTAGATTAGGGATGCACGATATATCGGTGAACATATCGGAAACTGACAATATTAACTAAACATGCCAACATCGGTATCGGCTGATGTCTAGTGTAACACCTATGAGCGAAACCAATGTCAAAACTGACGTGCATACCTATATAACATAGGTACAGTACATTACGTAATTACGGCACGTACAATTTGGAGCTACACGTGCAACACAGCATTCCTAACTTAGCCCACGATGTCTGTAAACAATAAACAAGTCAATAACAGTAGAAAAAAAGAAAAAAATAAGAGACTATATACATTGTGTGCAAAAGGCATGAGGAGGTAGGTGAATAATTACAATTTAGCAGATTAACACTGGAGTGATAAATGATCAGATGGTCATGTGCAGGTAGAGATACTGGTGTGCAAAAGAGCAGAAAAGTAAATAAATAAAAACAGTATGGGGATGAGGTAGGTAAATTGTGTGGGTTATTTACCGAAGGACTATGTACAGCTACAGCGATCGGTTAGCTGCTCAGATAGCAGATGTTTGAAGTTGGTGAGGGAGATAAAAGTCTCCAACTTCAACGATTTTTGCAATTCGTTCCAGTCACAGGCAGCAGAGAACTGGAAGGAAAGGCAGCCAAATGGGGTGTTGGCTTTAGGGATGATCAGAGAGATACACCTGCTGGAGCGCGTGCTACGGGTGGGTGTTGCCATCGTGACCAGTGGACTGAGATAAGGCGGAGCTTTACCTAGCATGGACTTGTAGATGACTTGGAACCAGTGGGTCTGGCGACGAATATGTAGCGAGGGCCAGCCGACTAGAGCATACAGGTCACAGTGGTGGATGGTATAAGATGCTTTAGTAAAAAAATGGATGGCACTTTGATAAACTGCATCCAGTTTTCTGAGTAGAGTATTGGAAGCTATTTTGTAGATGACATCGCCGAAGTCGAGGATCGGTAGGATAGTCAGTTTTACTAGGGTAAGTTTGGCGGCATGAGTGAAGGAGGCTTTGTTGTGAAATAGAAAGCCGACTCTAGATTTGATTTTAGATTGGAGATGTTTGATATGAGTCTGGAAGGAGAGTTTAGAGTCTAGCCAGACACCTAGGTACTTACATATTCTAGGTCGGAACCATCCAGGGAGGTGATGCTAGTCGGGCGTGCGGGTGCAGGCAGGTTGAACGGTTGAAGCGGTTGAAGCGGTTGAACGGTTGAACGGTTGAAGCAAACGGTTGAAAAGCGGTTGAAAAGCAGGCGTTTGGTTTTACAAGCGTTTAAGAGCAGTTGGAGGTCACGGAAGGAGTGTTGTATGGCATTGAAGCTTGTTTGGAGGTTAGATAGCACAGTGTCCAAGGAAGGGCCAGAAGTATACAGAATGGTGTCGTCTGCGTAGAGGTGGATCAGGGAATCGCCCGCAGCAAGAGCAACATCATTGATATTTACAGAGAAAAGAGTCGGATTGAGAATTGAACCCTGTGGAACTCCCATAGAGATTGCCAGAGGACCGGACAACATGCCCTCCGATTTGACACACTGAACTCTGTCTGCAAAGTAGTTGGTGAACCAGGCAAGGCAGTCATTAGAAAAACAGAGGCTACTGAGTCTGCTGATAAGAATATGGTGATTGACAGAGTCGAAAGCCTTGGCCAGGTCGATGAAGACTGCTGCACAGTACTGTCTTTTATCGATGGCGGTTATGATATCGTTTAGTACCTTGAGTGTGGCTGAGGTGCACCCGTGACCGGCTCGGAAACTAGATTGCACAGCCGAGAAGGTACTGTGGTATTCGAAATGGTCAGTGATCTGTTTGTTGACTTGGCTTTCAAAGACCTTAGATAGTTAGGGCAGGATGGATATAGGTCTGTAACAGTTTGGGTCCAGGGTGTCTCCCCCTTTGAAGAGGGGGATGACCGTGGCAGCTTTCCAGTCCTTGGGGATCTCAGACGATATGAGAGGTTGAACAGGCTGGTAATAGGGGTTGCGACAATGGCGGCAGATAGTTTCAGAAATAGAGGGTCCAGATTGTCAAGCCCAGCTGATTTGTACGGGTCCAGGTTTTGCAGCTCTTTCAGAACATCTGCTATCTGGATTTGGGTAAAGGAGAAGCTGGGGAGGCTTGGGCGAGTAGCTGCGGGGGGGGGGGCCGGAGCTGTTGGTCGAGGTTGGAGTAGCCAGGAGGAAGGCATGGCCAGCCGTTGAGAAATGCTTGTTGAAGTTTTCGATTATCATGGATTTATCGGTGGTGACCGTGTTACCTAGTGTCAGTGCAGTGGGCAGCTGGGAGGAGGTGCTCTTGTTCTCCATGGACTTTACAGTGTCCCAGAACTTTTTGGAGTTAGAGCTACAGGATGCAAATTTCTTCTTGAAAAAGCTGGCCTTTGCTTTCCTGACTGACTGTGTGTATTGGTTCCTGACTTTCCTGAACAGTTGCATATCGCGGGGACTATTTGATGCTATTGCAGTCCGCCACAGGATGTTTTTGTGCTGGTCGAGGGCAGTCAGGTCTGGAGTGAACCAAGGGCTATATCTGTTCTTAGTTCTGCATTTTTTGAACGGAGCATGCTTATCTAAGATGGTGAGGAAGTTACTTTTAAAGAATGACCCGGCATCCTCAACTGACGGGATGAGGTCAATATCCTTCCAGGATACCCGGGCCAGGTCGATTAGAAAGGCCTGCTCGCAGAAGTGTTTTAGGGAGCGTTTGACAGTGATTAAGGGTGGTCATTTGACTGCGGACCCGTAGAGGATACAGACAATCAGGCAGTGATCGCTGAGATCCTGATTGAAGACTGTGGGCCTCAGGGATAGCTTCGGAACTGGGTGCCACGGTGAGTGCAAGCTAGCTGTGAGCTAGCTAGCTGTGAAGATCAGAAGTAGTGGTCCAGAGATTACGGCAGGAATCCGGCGTTGTTGTGGAGAGACAGTCCGATACTGGTAGACTAGCGAGTATTATCCAGGCTAAAAACAGGGCTGGTATCTATGCAGAAGGTAAAAGCCACTAGCAGTGGCTAACAATGACTAATTAGCTTGTAGCTAATTCGCTTCTGGAGGTTTGTGAATGTGTTCTAAAATGGAAAATAATAGCGATTCCGTATCACATTGGGCGGGGCAGGTTACCGGAAGGTATAATCGAATTAAAAATCGAAAAGAGATTGAAAATAAATTGAAATATATATACAAAAAATACAAAAGTACACGAGAGGACAAACAAACACGTCTTCACTGCTACGCCATCTTGGTTTAACCATATCTACATGTACATACTACCTCAATCAGCCTGACTAACCGGTGCCTGTATGTAGCCTCGCTACTGTTTTTCACTGTCTTTTTACTGTTTTTATTTCTTTACTTACCTATTGTTCACCTAATACCTATTGGTTAGAGCCTAAGGGTAAGAATTTCACTGTAAGGTGAAACCTGTAACCTGTAACCTGTGAAACCTGTAACCTGTTGTATTCGGCGCATGTGACAAATAAACTTTGATTTGATTTGAACCCTGTTGCCCAAAGCTAACATTGTAAGCAGCCAGTTGGCTTCATCTGGCTAGTGACGCTCGACCGGACCGGGTTATGTGTTGCGAAGCTAGCCACACTAAGGATCAGGCATAATAGTGGAATTTGCGGTTAGCCTTCAAAATAAAAGTTTGTCATTGACAGTGATGCAAATTAATACAAATAGTAGAATTATGCCATACTTGTTTATTTTGAAGGCTAACCGTGTGGCTAATCCTTATTGTGGCTAGCTTCACATAGATGGGTCCGACCACCATTTATCAAAGAAGAACTGTCTTATAAATTAGGGTTATTTTAGATGATGACACTTAGCGATATAGTTAGCTAGCTAACTATAGCTACTGAAACAGATTGTTGTTTTTGGGGAAGAACATTGTTTGCATCTACGAGCTAAATATATATATATTTTTATGACCAGCACTGTAGGTGCGCGAGATAACTTTACCAGCATCATAGCATACGTATCGATTAATTATTGTGACATATGAAATACGAGTGATAGTGTAATCAATGTGTAATAACTACATAAAAAAATGGTGAACAAGCTTAATTGACACGTCAAATCATGTTAAATAGTATACAGTATATCACAAAAGTGAGTACACCCCTCACATTTTTGTAAATATTTGAGTATATCTTTTCATGTGACAACACTGAAGAAATGACACTTTGCTACAATGTAAAGTAGTGAGTGTACAGCTTGTATAACAGTGTAAATTTGCTGTCCCCTCAAAATAACTCAACACACAGCCATTAATGTCTAAACCGCTGGCAACAAAAGTGAGTACACCCCTAAGTGAAAATGTCCAAATTGGGCCCAAAGTGTCAATATTTTGTGTGGCCACCATCATTTTCCAGCACTGCCTTAACCCTCTTGGGCAGGGAGTTCACCAGAGCTTCACAGGTTGCCACTGGAGTCCTCTTCCACTCCTCCATGACAACATCACGGAGCTGGTGGATGTTAGAGACCTTGCACTCCTCCACCTTCCGTTTGAGGATGCCCCACAGATGCTCAATAGGGTGTAGATCTGGAGACATGCTTGGCCAGTCCATCACCTTTACCCTCAGCTTCTTTAGCAAGGCAGTGGTCAACTTGGAGGTGTGTTTGGGGTCGTTATCATGTTGGAAGTCTGCCCTGCGGCCCAGTCTCCGAAAGGAGGGGATCAAGCTCTACTTCAGTATGTCACAGTACATGTTGGCATTCATGGTTCCCTCAATGAACTGTAGCTCCCCAGTGCCGGCAGCACTCATGCAGCCCCAGACCATGACACTCCCACCACCATGCTTGAATGTAGTCAAGACACACTTGTCTTTGTACTCCTCACCTTTGCCACCACACACACTTGACACCATCTGAATCAAATAATTGTATCTTGATCTCATCAGACCACAGGACATGGTTCCAGTAATCCATGTCCGTAGTCTGCTTGTCTTCAGCAAACTGTTTGCAGGCTTTCTTGTGCATCATCTTTAGAAGAGGCTTCCTACTGGGACGGCAGCCATGCAGACCATTTTGATGCAGTGTACGGAGTATGGTCTGAGCACTGACAGGCTGACCCCCCACCCCTTCAACCTCTGCAGCAATGCTGGCAGCACTCATATGTCTATTTCCCAAAGACAACCTCTGGATATGACGCTGAGCACGTGCACTCAATTTCTTTGGTCGACCATGGCAAGGCCTGTTCTGAGTGGAACCTGTCCAGTTAAACCGCTGTATGGTCTTGGCCACTGTGCTGCAGCTCAGTTTCAGGGTCTTGGCAATCTTCTTATAGCCCAGGCCATCTTTATGTAGAGCAACAATTATTTTTTTCAGATCCTCAGAGAGCGCTTTGCCGTGAGGTGCCATGTTGAACTTCCAGTGACCAGTCAGTATGAGGGAGTGTGAGAGCGATGACACCAAATTTAACATTCACACCCATTCACACCTGAGACCTTGTAACACTAACAAGTCACATGACACCGGGGAGGGAAAATGGCAAATTGGGCCCAATTTGGACATTTTCATTTAGGGGTGTACTCATTTTTGTTGCCAGTGGTTTAGACATTAATGGCTGTGTGTTGAGTTATTTTGAGAGGACAGCAAATATACAAGCTGTACACTCACTACTTTACATTGTAGCAAAGTGTCATTTCTTCAGTGTTGTCACATGAAAAGATATACTCAAATATTTACAAAAATGTGAGGGGTGTAATCACTTTTGTGATAAACTGTATATTTTGACACGCAAAGACCCAAACGTTCCATAGCGAAGACCCAAACGGCGTTCCATAGAAATCCTGGTTGAGAATGAAATGACTGAACAAATGAACAACGAAACAGCACAGTAAGTAAATGAAAGAAATATGTTCTGATGATGTTTTGCTGGTAATGGGGACATACGTAAATGCCAACCAAATATGTTTTGGTCAGTATGGTGTGTGTGTGTGTGTGTGTAACCTTTAATTAACCATGCAAGTCAGTTAAGAACAAATTCTTATTTACAATGACGGCCTACCCCGGCCAAATCCGGACTCTGCTGGGCCAATTGTGCGCCGCCATATGGGACTCCGAATCACAGCCGGATGTGATATAGCCTGGATTCGAACCGGGGACTGTAGTGACGCCTCATACACTGAGATGCAGTAGCTTAGACCACTGCGTCCATGTGTGTGTGTTAACTATTTAACCCTATTAGAATGCTTAAAAGGCCACAAAACTGTTAAATATCACTTATCTTTTGTTTTTGGCAAGGAAAATATTGGATATCGGTATCGGCCAAAAATGTCATATCGTTGCATCACTAGTTTAGATGCTATAATGATTCTATACCCTATACTTGCTTGTTGTGTCACATAAACTGACATTTTGCAAACTATTAGAATTTTAGCAATCAGTAAATGGCAGAGCAATTAATGCATATTGCATCTTTAATGGTTAGATGGAAGCCATTTCTAAAATGTCCATTCTAAATTAATATAACCCTAATTTTGAGAATGTATGCATATACGTGTGCAATGATGGCTGACAGCTTTGCTTACTATGACATTGACACACCCATTAAAGCACAATGTATGTGTGTTTAATTCATTTACATGGTTGGAAAACATTAGCAATTAGCATGACATGGCGATGAACACCGTAACCTGCCTTGTCCCTCATGACGTAGTCTACTGAGATTCCGTAGTACATCAATGCAGTGACTATTATTCTAAACTAAAAGTTCAGCACTGAACCTCCTAATCAAGAGCTGTGTTGTGTTCAGCTGATTCATTGTTTTGAATTAGCATAACATCTCACTTTGCACAGGGAGTTGTAATGTAGGTGGTGGAGTACAATGATGTAAACTGTCTGAGACCTCGTGTCTCAATCCTCTCTTTGTCACAGATAATGTTTTATGATGGAGTATAATGACAAATTCAGAGACCAAAATTATAATTTTAAAGCATTCAAGAGAGACAAAGCAATTGCATGGCGAGTGACACCCGGGTAAAATGAACAGATAACCCTTGGACCTAAAAATATCTAGCAAATTATCTTTAACAGTCTAAGAATGGAATGTTGTGATTTCTTAAACACTTAGACATTTTTGTCACTGCACATTGACACATTGTGACATTATTACTGCTATCCTTTTAAGGGAGAAGGGGGTGGGGGCTTATAATCTGAAATGTTACAAAACAAAATGTTCTCCATGACTGCCTGTGCAGAACATGGAACCATGACACAGGGTACAGAACAGCATCGTCATAGTTTTCCCTCCTGGAAAGTATAACCTGTGATACACTTTCTACCCTGCTTGGCAATTAAGGGAGATAGAGAGAGTTGTCTGCTTGGGACAACAGGGGTCGATCTGTACCGCCAGACTGTCTCTCTCTCTCTGTAGAGCTTCCCTTCCACTGTCAAATCAAATCAACTGGGTACCAACTGGGCTCCAAACCCAAAGGTCCAGCCCTTCATAGCTACAGTGGTTCCTCCTTTAAAAGTTGTCATACTGTGGCACACCCTGCATGCTGCTGTAGGATTTTGTGGCATTTCATTCTCAACCATTTCTTCTGTTACTGCAAGTTATTGCTAGTTTGAGAAGCATTTGATAGTTTTCCATATTAGCATTACCAGAGAATTTAAAACCCTTTTTATAATAACATAGTTACAGGATTGATTTTAAGAAATTTGGCTTAATTAATTTGATACATATTATGGTGTTTCCATTCAGAGAAAAATTGCCAGTTTGTAAATTCAGACCATTTCGCTCTCGGAGCACACACTGGACGTTAGGGCCGAGGAGTAGGGTTGATTTGAGCGTTCCTGGCCTTGCAACCGCAGTCAAGCTTGCCGTCGTTTTGAACTAATCACTAAAAAAGTGCATTTGTACATTTTTCACCCTGCCAGCTCCTATTAGTTCCATTGAGAACCGTTTCACCAACTTGCCTTCCTAACGTTCTATTCCCAGCTTACTGTTCAACATCACAAGGCTGTAATGACCGTTGGTGGAAGAAGGTGAGGACCAAGATGCAGCGTGGTAAGTGTTCATCATTATTTTTAATAAACTGAACACTAAATACAACAAGGAACAAAAGAAACAACCGAAACAGCTCCGTCAGGTGCAAAACACACTAAACAGAAAATAACTAGCCACAAACCATAGTGGGAAAACAGGCTGCCTAAGTATGGTTCTCAATCAGAGACAACGATTGACAGCTGCCAGAAATACAAAACATGGAAAAAAAGAACATAGAACGCCCACCCTAGTCACACCCTGGACTAACCAAAATAGAGACTAAAAAGCCTCACTATTTACAGGACGTGACAAAGGCCTGCTTCTCTATTGTTGGCAATGAGACCTGCACACAATTTTTTTTTCAAGTCGGGTGTAACTGGTGTGAAATGGCGCGCTGATAGCATTTCAATCAGTGATGTCACTCGCTCTGAGACCTTGAAGTATTTGATCCCCTTGCTCTGCAAGGGCCGTGGCTTTTGTTGAGCGATGGGTAACGATGCATCGTGGATGGCTGTTGTCTATTTGTGCACAGGGTCCCTGGTTTGAGCCCAGAAAGGGGCGAGGAAAGGGACAGACTCAAAACTGTTACACGAATTTACGAAAGCACCAGAATGTCCAATGAGATACTATACCATTTAGCTAAACTCAGAATGCCGAAAATAATCAAGTCAATTAACATTGGGTAGTTAGTTAGCCTATATAGTTAATATACTGGCAAGTTTGATGTATCACTACTGAAATTAGGTAGCTAGCTAACATATTGTCAACCAACACAACGTGTAAGGTAACATATGTGAAATGTCATGGACTTTATTACATTGAGTAGCAAGCTACCCCTTGGTCGTTAGGGCAAATCTGGTCTGTGATAGGAAGGGGGGGGTTCACAACTTTTAAAGGAGGAACCACTGTATTGTCACTTTGGCACAGATTGTCCAGTGAAATATACAACTACATGATTCCTGAAAAACAGATTAAGTGAGTATACCAACTGATCAGGTTTGCACCAGAGACAAACTTTCTCTCTCCTCAGAACCCCCCGGTACAGTAAGAAGTTTCTTAAAAAGGAAGGGAGGGGTGGGGTGGAGCAACGATAGCTTTCTCTCTACAGTCGACACTAAGCATTTCGCTACACCTGCAAGAACATCTGCTAAATATGTGTGACCAACAAAATTTGATTTGTTCTAAGAATCGTTAGACTTCCTAAGATGACCGAAAACTGCTTCAATAAACAGATCTCGAAAACAGATTTCTGACCAATTATTGGTACTTTATATTGCGGTACTATTTCCAGTGGTATTTACCTAGTATTTACTAGGAAACTAGGTGGTAACCATGGGTACTTAAATGTACTTAAAAAATATAAACACAATTATTATGATGTTCAGTGGGGCTTCTGAACCAACATAATCACCTATTCGTGTTTTACACATGTGATACTATACATCAGCATTGAGTCTGGTGTAACTGACAGAGAGCCGTAAGACAGAGAGCCGTTACATCCAGTCATCAATACACTGCAGGTATTTAAGGCATCCTCGGATCTCTGTGCTCTCTCAGGGGAGGCCACGGTTCAATATCCACCGCATCAATTTTTATTTCAAGCCCTGGCCACAAAACCTGAAAACATTTCATCTGCTTGATGAAATAATGATTCCAATTTCCTTAATAACTCCCAAAAGAGGGGACCTCACAGGACCAAGGACCAATTTTTTTACACACAAGTCACAATGGTTGAACTGAAGGACTGAATTGCAACACCCAAAGCAATGCTAGTCTGTACTGCTACTTGCCTAGCTCAAATTACTGTAGTTCAGAAAGACGTGTGAAGAAACTGTAAACATCTGAGCGAGCAGACTGTCAGACAGTTCAATTTTGTCCTCGTCTCATTGTATGTGGCTGGCTAGCGGAACAATCTTTTCATCTGATTTGTAGTAGAATGCTTAATGTAATCTTTCCCCAGCCCATTATGGGGTTTAAGGTGAGCCATCAGAGAGAAGATGGTGTCCGTGAGATAAAAACAAAAGGCTGGACTGAGACTCTGTCAATCCTCTCTATGCCCTAAAAGCTCTCTAACAAGATCAGGGATTGAGTTATCCCCATTGTGAATGAGGGAGACCTTATCTCTGAAACCAATTATGGAGTATTGCTTGAATAGTGTTTTCTAGGGGGAAGACTCACTCTCACACAGCACGCAGACCCAGACCAATTTCAAAAAGCGTAGCAAGGCAAAAGAACAGAGATACCTTTTATCGTATTTATATTTTACTAGGGATGATATTAAACAAGAAAATGCCATAACTCTGTACTTGTCTTCTAAGCATCCTATCCTTGGCGGGAGAAAACACTCTTGAGATTTTTTCCTGGCCCCTCGTTTGATAAATGAACAAGGCCAGTGAGAGAATAGAATACACTCTTAAGACTACAGTATATCTAATACTACTTGATATTAGATTAATAATAATTTGGTGGGTGCTGATATTCGTCCTATTTCACACATGTACAAGTGCATTAATACACGTGTGAATTGGAAATGTGTTTTTTGCATATCCCACTCTCCATGAGACACCCTCAGAGACTGGGGTCATGCCCGGGTTCTATTAGTTCAGCATGACATTAGCTAATAAAGAAGAGGTGCTACAGGAAGGACAGTATTTAGTCCCGCCTTTCTGAACCGCAACATACAAGTGCAAGGATCTTATAGATAGCATCATTTTAAAGATCATCATCCTTGAACAACATGATGTTGTCAATATGATCACCACTTCCATTGTTTTATTTCATGTCAACTTCATACCCACTCCATTAAGCCTACATCATATAAGACAGAGGGCTTGACTATGGGTACAAACTGTATCGGTACTGGGGACCGAACAGTATGCGTTGGGACTATTTTAGGAAGAGGGAGAATTTTTTATTTTTTAATGAGTCCCCTGTCAGTGGTTATCTAATGAAGACGCGCCTGTCGCTGTCTCTTGTTTTTTTTAATATATTTAGATGTACCATTTAGATTTTACCATTCACCTCACACAACTCTAAACCAGGCTTCTCCTCAGGCCTACAGAGGGGGAGGAGATGAAACATAAAAGTCCAGGATAATCACAACTACTTCGTACCGAGTTGAATGGGAGCAGAGACGGCCACTCTGAAAGAAACAGAGAGTGAGAGATACAGAGATGTGATCTTTTTTCTGTAGTCGAGACCTGCAGTCCAGTTGAGTAGTAGAATTTGACACATACAGTCTAGTCGGACTTTTAATGAGCCAAGTTGCCGTAATTCAAAAGAACCTGGCTTGTGCCAAACATTCAAAGAGGAGTGTTCAGTCAAAACTCCAGGGGAGCTTGTGTCTGAATGATCCTTTTAAGCACATAGTAATAGGAGAAGAGAAGTAGGAGGACAGATAGAGGGAAAGAAAGAAGATTAGGATGAGAAAACAAACAATGAAAGAGAGGATGACCCCTGTGCAAGCACGCAGGAGGGAAATTATATTTTCTTCTTCTATCCTCCGTCTCTGTTGAGTTGTTTAATTGTAGTCCTGTGAGAAACGTTGTTAAATACTCTCCCCTGTCAATGTCTAGCGCTACAGCCATCACAGCGCATAAATTAAAAATAAAATAAAACTGCCAGTTATACTGTAATATGCAGCAACTCGAAATAACAGGAGGTTAAACAACTCCCTCCCACCCCTCCACCACTGTGAAAACAAAAGGTACAAACTGATAGGGAAAAAAGAAAAACTTTTCGAGACAGGGCAAAAGTAACCATCCTTACATCCTTAACCTTACATAACCATCAAGTACTTGATATAGCGATTTGCCTTAGAACATGGTGCAAAATGAAAGCCTGATCCAATGCAGCTCATGTACCACTTGTTGTTTGCTTAATTAATGAGGAGGATTGTGCAAGAGTTTAGACAAGAGAAGGGGTTTATAAGGTTACATCTTTTTAAGTGTCATACTAGATGTACTGGATGTGTTGGAATCAAACAAACTTTGCTACAGTAAAGACATTTACAACCTAATTAGACGCTGTGAATCAGAAACATCAAGACTATACGTCGTCATAAAAGGATTCCATACAGATGTAGGATATTAATTTGACCAATATTCAGTCACAGCAAAATAATCCTGCAGAAACAGGATTTTAACATTTAGTCAAGAATGTTGCTTGATCAGTGTTTAGCTAGAAGCTGGCCAAATGAATTCTGCATGAAAAGTGCAATACTGTTGATATAACCATGTGTTAGTGTGGATTTTCAGTGAATTTATGTCAATCACAAGGCTCAAAATTCTCAGCAACAAAACAGTGGTCAAATTAAGATCGTATGCAGTATATTGAATTATGGTATGATGTTACTGTTGCCTACATATGATTGGACATCTGATTCGGCTTTAGAACCATGATTAATGTACAATGAAATGTGTACCAATTAACAGCTTTTAAAAAGACAAATGAAGCACAGTACTTCCAAATACTATGTTTAATTGCTCATTATTTTTGGTGATTATTCCATTTTAAGTAAATTATCAAGCTAATCAGTGTTGAGAGTCATTAGAATGCCCATTGTTAGTCCTCTGTGTGCACATGCACCGCCGAGCATAACGGGAAAATAAAATGTTGACTGAGGTGACTGATCGAGTAATCCTGCTGGCTTGCCTCTGAAGCTAAGAAGAGCTGGTCCTGGTCGGTCCCTGGATTGGAGACCAGATGCTGCTGGAAGTGGTGTTGGAAGGCCAGCAGGAGGCACTCTTCCCTCTGGTCTAAGGAGATCACAATGCCCCAGGGCAGTGATTGGTGACATTGCCCTGTGTAAGGTGCTGTCTTTCGGACGGGACAATAAACGGGTGTTCTGACTCTCTAAGGTCACTAAAGATCCCATGGCACTTATTATAAGAGTAGGGTTGTTAACACTGGTGTCCTTGCTAAATTCCCAATCTGACCCTCATACCATCATGGCCACCTAATCATCCCCAGCTTCCAATTGGCTCATTCATCCCCCTCCTCTCCCCTGTGACTATTCCCCATGGCGTTGCTGTAAATAAGATTGTGTTCTCAGTCAAAGGATTGTGTCCAAATGACTCCCCATGAAGTGCACTACTTTTGACCAGATCCCTTTGGGCACTGGTCAAAAGTATAGTGCACTATATAGTGATTAGGGGAAAATTTCAGAAGCACAAAGGGCACCCAGTGTTAAGTGTCAGTGTGCAGCGGTTATTAGAGTAAAGTAAAATGTACTTTACTCTAATAAATCACAAACTAATTCCATACTGGGAAAATATTCCAGCTCGACACAAAAGAGCGACAACTTAACAAAAAACAAACACGCACAAAACCATGTGGGAACCAGAGGGTTAAATAGGGAAATAATTATAACATAATGGAAACCAGGTGTATACAATCAAGACAAAACAAATGGAAAAAGAAACGTAGATTGGTGGCGGCTAGAAAGCCGGTGACGTTGACCGCCGAACGCCGCCCAAACAAGGAGGCGCACCAACTTCGGCGGAAGTCGTAACACCAAGGGACAACAACAACGAATAAAAGAAAACAATCTTGCCACTGAGGCAAAGTTTACTCATAAACAGCGTGATTTCCCTTGAAAAAAAAATAAGCAGATAACTTGCCAAGATGTTTTACGATTCCAACGAATTTCCTTAGAATCGTATTATAAATGTATGTCATTCTGTGTCTGTGAGCACAGGAATAATTTATATGACATTATCACAGCTGGCCAGCCCTTTCAGAAGAGATATTACTCAAGTGGGGAGATACATTAGTCAATAAGTGCAAACCACTGAAGGGCCCTAAGGGGAGGGGAGTCAATAACGAACAATGTGTCAGTCCACAGGAGATCTGCATACGACGCCTCAAGAACACACTAACACTAATGGAGCTAACCACTAGCCAGATTGTCACGGCAAAAGTCTATCTTTGGCTCGGTATATTATAGGTCTCTTTTGTCAACTTGAATGTAGCCTATATGCAGCCCATCGGAAGCCAACATTCAGCGATAAACATTGTTATTTCCAAGTCTGAAAGAAAGTGGTGTTTCTGCAAAGTATCCATAATACATACTCTAGT
Source organism: Oncorhynchus mykiss (assembly GCF_057628025.1). Taxonomy (NCBI): domain Eukaryota; kingdom Metazoa; phylum Chordata; class Actinopteri; order Salmoniformes; family Salmonidae; genus Oncorhynchus; species Oncorhynchus mykiss. The sequence goes on along the minus strand of NC_143034.1, from coordinate 25,716,391 downwards.
CATTCAATGTATGGAAACTCAAAGAAGTTTTTTCAAATACATTATTTTGTTGTTTTGTAGGCTTTAATTGCCACCCTGATGTCAATCTACATGTCAATAAACCTCATTCACATGAAGTTTTCCTTCACATCTTTGCTCCAAAGTAGCCATTTGTCTACAGAGAAGATTTTAAATAAAGAGCAAGACAGCCAGTTTCACTCCGTATGGTTAATTGCTGCACCACCTAGTGAAACTGAGTGGATATGCTCCCAGATTGAAGGCCCACTATGCCAGACTAAGAGCAAAGCACTGCCAGCCTTGTCTTACACCCACGCCAAGAATACAAATTGGTATTTAAAGAAACAGACGGATTCTGGAAAACAATGTTTACTTGTTGGACTAGTTTCCTGGGCCCGTATAAACAAAGCATATCAGAGTTGGAGCAGTGTTGGAAAAAATCTTACATTGTCATAGTTGAGTAAAAGTAAAGATACCTTAATAGAAAATTACTCAATTAAAAGTGAAAGTCACCCAGTAAAATGCTACCTGAGTAAGTCTAAAAGTGTTTGTTTCTAAATATACATAAGTATAAAAATAAATGGAATTACTAAAATAAAACATAATTTTCAAAAGTAAAAGTATAAATCATTTGAAATACCTTATATTAAGAAAACCCGAAGGCACAATTCTTTATTTTTGTCACGCCCTAGCCTTAGTATTCTGTGTTTTCTTTATTATTGTGGTTAGGCCAGGGTGTGACATGGGTGATTATGGGTTAGTCTTGTCTAGGGGATTTGTAGATTGATGGGGTTGTGTTCAGTGTAGTATTCTAGGTAAGTCTATGGTTGCCTAGAGTGGTTCTCAATCAGAGGCAGGTGTTTATCGTTGTCTTTGATTGGGAACCATATTTAGGCAGCCATATTCTTTGGTATTTCGTAGGGGGTGATTGTTTCCTGTCTCTGTGTTTTGCACCAGTTAGGACCCCCCCACGGTTTCTTGTTTTGTATATGTATATTGTTCACGTTATCATCTTTATTAAAGATGTTCAACCATAACCACGCTGCATTTTGGTCCTCCTCTCCTTCCCAGGAAGAAAACCGTAACAATTTTTTATTTCTTGATACCCCAAAACTATATAAGTAGTACTTTATAGTATACAGTGCCTTGCGAAAGTATTCGGCCCCCTTGAACTTTGCGACCTTTTGCCACATTTCAGGCTTCAAACGTAAAGATATAAAACTGTATTTTTTTGTGAAGAATCAACAACAAGTGGGACACAATCATGAAGTGGAACGACATTTATTGGATATTTCAAACTTTTTTAACAATTCAAAAACTGAAAAATTGGGCGTGCAAAATTATTCAGCCCCCTTAAGTTAATACTTTGTAGCGCCACCTTTTGCTGCGATTACAGCTGTAAGTCGCTTGGGGTATGTCTCTATCAGTTTTGCACATCGAGAGACCGACATTTTTTCCCATTCCTCCTTGCAAAACAGCTCGAGCTCAGTGAGGTTGGATGGAGAGCATTTGTGAACAGCAGTTTTCAGTTCTTTCCACAGATTCTCGATTGGATTCAGGTCTGGACTTTGACTTGGCCATTCTAACACCTGGATATGTTTATTTTTGAATCATTCCATTGTAGATTTTGCTTTATGTTTTGGATCATTGTCTTGTTGGAAGACAAATCTCCGTCCCAGTCTCAGGTCTTTTGCAGACTCCATCAGGTTTTCTTCCAGAATGGTCCTGTATTTGGCTCCATCCATCTTCCCATCAATTTTAACCATCTTCCCTGTCCCTGATGAAGAAAAGATGATGCTGCCACCACCATGCTTGACAGTGGGGATGGTGTGTTCAGGGTGATGAGCTGTGTTGCTTTTACGCCAAACATAACGTTTTGCATTGTTGCCAAACAGTTCAATTTTGGTTTCATCTGACCAGAGCACCTTCTTCCACATGTTTGGTGTGTCTCCCAGGTGGCTTGTGGCAAACTTTAAACGACACTTTTTATGGATATCTTTAAGAAATGGCTTTCTTCTTGCCGCTTTTCCATAAAGGCCAGATTTGTGCAATAATTGTTGTCCTATGGACAGAGTCTCCCACCTCAGCTGTAGATCTCTGCAGTTCATCCAGAGTGATCATGGGCCTCTTGACTGCATCTCTGATCAGTCTTCTCCTTGTATGAGCTGAAAGTTTAGAGGGACGGCCAGGTCTTGATAGATTTGCAGTGGTCTGATACTCCTTCCATTTCAATATTATCGCTTGCACAGTGCTCCATGGGATGTTTAAAGCTTGGGAAATCTTTTTGTATCCAAATCCGGCTTTAAACTTCTTCACAACAGTATCTCGGACCTGCCTGGTGTGTTCCTTGTTCTTCATGATGCTCTCTGCGCTTTTAACGGACCTCTGAGACTATCACAATGCAGGTGCATTTATACGGAGACTTGATTACACACAGGTGGATTGTATTTATCATCATTAGTCATTTAGGTCAACATTGGATCATTCAGAGATCCTCACTGAACTTCTGGAGAGAGTTTGCTGCACTGAAAGTAAAGGGGCTGAATAATTTTGCACGCCCAATTTTTCAGTTTTTGATTTGTTAAAAAAGTTTGAAATATCCAAAAAATGTCGTTCCACTTCTTGATTGTGTCCCACTTGTTGTTGATTCTTCACAAACAAATACAGTTTTATATCTTTATGTTTGAAGCCTGAAATGTGGCAAAAGGTCGCAAAGTTCAAGGGGGCCGAATACTTTCGCAAGGCACTGTATTTTTACTTACGTAAGTACTGTACTTTACACCACTGAGTAGGAGTACTGATCTAAGATCAGTTTAGCCTTTAAAATCATAATGATTATGAAGGGGGGAACTGATCCTAGATCAGCATTGTGCTGAGTTGCTTTGTGAATGTGTGATCTGGGTCACTTAGTCCTTTAGTTTAGAGTACATCAGACTTATAGTGTTATGGTCTACTTTAGCTGTAGCTACTGTAGTGGTCACCAACTGAACTTAGAGCACTTTGTGATGACAACAATGTCAGACTGATGACAACAATGGCAGACTGATGACAACAACTGCAGACTGATCACAACAATGTCTAACAGAATATGGTTGGCTTATGAAATGTGACAAAACATTTTCAAAAGGAGTTTGACCTATCTATGCATATCTCTGTACATTTCCCCATGTCAATACGTTTCCCATCTCTCAAGCATCTCCACCATCAATTCCATAAAGTAGTTACCATCAATATCCCATACTGTATCTACCATCAATACCCCATACAGTCTCTACCATCAATACCTCATACATTATCTACCAACAATACCTCACATTATCTACCATCAATACCTCACATTATCTACCATCAATACCCCATACAGTCTTTACCATCAATACCCCATACTGTATCCACCATTAATACCCAATACAGTATCCACCATCAATACCCCATACTGTATCTACCATCAATACCCCATACTGTATCTACCATCAATACCCCATACAGTCTACCATCAATACCTCATACATTATCTACCATCAATACCTCACATTATCTACCATCAATACCTCACATTATCTACCATCAATACCCCATACAGTCTTTACCATCAATACCCCATACTGTATCCACCATCAATACCCAATACAGTATCCACCATCAATACCCCATACTGTATCTACCATCAATACCCCATAGTATCCACCATCAATACCCCATAATGTATCTACCATCAATACTGCATACCGTATCTACCATCAATACCCCATACCATATCTTCCATCAATACCTCATACAGTATCCACCATCAATACCTCATACAGTATCCACCATCAGAACCCCATACACTATCTACCATCACAATACAACATACAGTATCTAACATCAATACCCCAGACACTAACACTTCATAACAGCAAAGTAAACAAACATCTCAAAAGGTAAAAATACCCATATGAATATATCAGGTAAACAATAATTTGGTAACTATTTTGAGGAAAATATACAAAACTTCCAGAGATTAACCAATATGCCAATGAGTCCACTTACCTCACATGCATACACAGATACACACACACTCTCTCCCCTCGACCCCCCCTCCCCCATTCCTTTCTCAAATTCCTCCCATATGATAAGAGAGAGGGTGGCAGTGTTGGTGCGATGTGGGAAGAAAACTCTCTTCTCAGCAGTCTCCCTGCTACAATTAATGAAGAGATCACATTATATATTTATATATATATATATTTAAATTATATATTTATTTCCCAGTCATTAGGATTCTGCCCCCAAGGGCCGACATCCTCTTGCTGTTGCTAGCGCGTTCTCCTGGGAGCGTTCATTTTGTTTGGTCTAGATAACAAAGGGAGAAAAATGTAAAACTAACATACCATCCTTTTTTTACTCAAAGCCTGCATGCAGTTTGTATTTCTGGGGTTTGTATCTGTAAACATGGAGAATGAATGAGGAACATTTTTATAGGTTTAATTAAATGACAGGGTTAAGAACATAAAAAGCTACAGGCAAACACATTATTCCATGTATTAAGAGGTAGGTTATTGTTGGCTATTGTTTCAAAGGAACAATGGTTTAATGTTAAAAAGCATTTTGGGATGTAATTTTGCTTCACATGCTGTTATGTTGTGCTGAGCAAGAGTAATGACAGTGGACAGTGTTTAGGAAGCATAGTACTAGTAAGAAAATATATATATATATATATATATATATATATATATATATATATATATATATTATGTGTGTGTGTGTGTGTGTGTGGTCTTTACAATACCAGATGGTATTTACAATGCTTATTGGCATATCATTATTGTAGCATTGGGCAAGTCCATTCATGTGGCCTTGCCCAACACCCATAAGCATTTACGTCAAACAGCATAAGTCTTGCCCCACTGTTGATATGGCCATTTGGAAGATCATAGGCCTTTAATTTAGTATTTTCACATCACAGCACCAACCAATTCAAATTGCCGATTAAAACACATGAATCAGCCCACTGATTCAGAAAGAGGTGAACTTTTCACATTGTGACTGCATCCCAAATGGCACCCTATTCCATAGTGAACTACTTTTGACCAGAACCCTTTGGGCCCTGGTGAAAAATAGTGTACTATGTAGGGAATATGATGCCATCTGGGATGAAGCCTGTGTAAACATGAGTTCTCTGCTAGATTGGGGCTTTTTGAATCCTTTTGAAGCCCATGTAGAATGAGTGCTCAGTCATTAGTGTGAAATGAGTGCGGTTATTTCAGTCGGTGGCCTAATGAGACATGGGAGTAATTGAGGGAGGATAAGGTGTGAATTACAAACATACTGCACATTACAAAATCAAGAACAAAGAGAGTGAAAATCATCTGAAATGATTTATAGGCCTCCTTGTCCAGAAAATACACAATCCATGAATTTCCATTCCACTTAACACACTCCTCACTTCTTTCATTGTTCCATAACTCCCTGGTAAAAACAAGAACCCGGCAAGCTCTCTAATATTAGCCTGTGACCTCCTGACCCCTGTTCTTTCCCCACTGGCCATAGCAAGATGGTTCAAATGACACAAATATGCAACAACTTTGTGGTTTAAACTGAATTAGTGTCTGCCAGGTGTTTTGAACAAATCACAGAATGTCATCCATGTATGATTATAACAACATGGTGTACTATCTAGATCAATGTTGTCCTATTCTGGCCATGTGGACACAGACTATTATTTCAGCCCTGCACTATCACCTGATTTAACTTTACAAGGTTGATTAGATGATTAGATGTTTAGTGCAATCAGGTGTGTTAGTGCTAGGCTGGAACAAAACCCTGCACACTGTGGGTCCCCAGGACCAGGATTACATTACACTGATCAAGACAGAGTGAAACCCTTACAGAATGTAAGAGCTACTGTAATCCAAGATCCTGTATCCAAGATGTTGAATGTGGACCAGTACAGTTTACAACAGGAGTGAAAAGCCACATTGCAACGTTGTACCTGTCCTCTAGGTGGTTAGAGGAACTATCAGCTACAACCTCCCTCGCTACTTCCCACAGGACTCTCTTACTCCCTCTCTCTCTCCCCCTCCCTCCTTCATAAATACAGTTTAAGAAGTTCTGAGTGCCAACAGTCATGTACTGCTATGGCATCAAAGAGGGAACATCACTGGATTGAGTATATCACAGTGATGCCAGTTTTTCTCCACGTTGGATGGATAACATGAAACTATAGCATCATACCGTTATCTATGGCCCGAAACATGAGAATCTAGGCCTATTAATTCTCGTTAGAGTCAGTTGTAGGAAGTGGAGACATGAAATATGTAGATATCATGCAGTACTCTATAACCAAATACAACATCAATATCATCAAAGACACCACATAGACATACTACAGCCAGGTGTGGATTGGCCATCTGGCAAGTCTGGCAAATGCCAGATGTGCTGGACCATTTTCTTGTTGGGTGGGCTGGTCGAAACAAAAATATTTTCATATGGGCCTGATAATATATATTTTTTTTCTTTACAGTAGAAAGAGCACATGGATAAAATGGCAGGGATGAATTCTTTTCCCAGTTCACCCCTGACTACAGCACACCATTATGTAGATCAAACAGGTATCACTGCATGATTAAAACAGTGGTGACACTTCAGTCACCGGTAACCCCAATATACCAATCACTGACCTTGATCTAAAAATGGTGAAGTATAACTCCAAAATAATTAACATGCAGCAATTAACTGCAAGGTACCTTTATGCAAAAGCAGGAGTTTCATAGAATTTGAAGACGTATCAAATATACCAGCAAGAACCTGAAGGTCCTCGTTAATTATAAGGCTAGATTAATACCCTTTGTTTGGCCTCCTTTCCTTTCCCCACTTGGAAAAAGAGAGGGGAGCGGAAAGAGAGAACGGGGGAAGAAATAGAGAAAGAGTGAGGGAGAGAGAGTGGAAAACAGAGGGAAAGAGAGAAAGTTTAAAATAGAGAAAGCAGAAGAGAACGAGAGAAAGAAAGAAAGAAGAGAAAAAGAGGGAGAACAGAAGAGAAAGAGAGAGACAGGGGAGAGAGATGGAGGGATGATCAGAAGAGCTGAGCGGAGAAGAGAGGTTTACTCTGTACGACGGTGCTTAATTACCAGGACAGTTCAAAACAATGTTCCCTCTCTCCCGCAGTGATCATGACTCGGGCCAGGATCCTACGCCACTACAGCCTCCCGGGGCGGAGACAAACTGTACACCGCATCCCATTGCCTAGTCACTTTATCCCTAACAATATGTACATATCTACTATACCTCAATTGCCACATACCCCTTCACTGTTAGCCTACACCTGTTGTTTATGAAGCATGTGACAAATAATATTTGATTTGATTTGTTCCCCCACGGGCTTTATTTAGCCTGGAAGTCCAATTCTGATCATTTTTTCACAAATTGTTCTTTTGACCTATCAGATCAGCTCTGAAAAATATCTGATGTGAAAAGATCTGATGTGAATGGTCAAATGACCAATTAGTATAAAAAAAATATCAGAAATGGGCTGCCTGTTTCCAATGTTACCTGACATTCTCTCTCTCCCCTTCTCTGTCCCCCCCCCTCTCTCTCTCTCTTTCTCAAACAGTCCAGAGATCCAATATACACAGACAGTTAGAAAAGCCAAGGCTAGCTTTTTCAAGCCGAAATTTGCTTCCTGCAACACAAACTCAAAAATGTTCTGGGACACTGTAAAGTCCATGGAGAATAAGAACACCTCGTCCCAGCTGCCAACTACACTGAAGATAGGAAACACTGTCACCACCGATAAATCCACTATAATTGAACATTTCAATCAGCATTTTTCTACGGCTGGCCATGCTTTCCACCTGGCTAACCCTACCCCGGTCAACAACACTGCACCCCCCACAGCAACTCGCCCAAGCCTTCCCCATTTCTCCTTCTCCCAAATCCAGTCAGCTGCTGTTCTGAAAGAGCTGCAAAATCTGGACCCCTACAAGTCAGCCGGGCTAGACAATCTGGAAATTGTTGCCACACCTATTACTAGCCTGTTCAACCTCTCTTTCGTCTCGTCTGATATTCCCAAAGGTTGGAAAGCAGCTGCGGTCATCACCCTCTTCATAGGGGGGGGGGGGGCACTCTTGACCCAAACTGCTACAGACCTATATCTATCCTACCCTGCTTTTCTAAGGTCTTCGAAAGCCAAGTCTACAAACAGATTACCAACCATTTCGAATCCCACCATACTTTCTCCGATATGCAATCTGGTTTCAGAGCTGGTCATGGGTGCACCTCAGCCATGCTCAAGGTCCTAAACAATATCTTAACCGCCATCGATAAGAAACAATACTGTGCAGCCGTATTCATTGACCTGGCCAAGGCTTTCGACTCTGTCAATCACCACATCGTCATCGGCAGACTCGACAGCCTTGGTCTCTCAAATGATTGCCTCGCCTGGTTCACCAACTACTTCTCTGATAGAGTTCAGTGTGTCAAATCGGAGGGTCTGTTGTCTGGGCCTCTGGCAGTCTCTATGGGGGTGCCACAGGGTTGAATTCTTGGACCAACTCTCTTCTCTGTATACATCAATGATGTCGCTCTTGCTGCTGGTGAGTCTCTGATCCACCTCTACGCAGATGACACCATTCTGTATACTTCTGGCCCTTCTTTGGACACTGTTTTAACCTCTTGAAACTGGGGGGCACCATTTTCATTTTTGAAAAAAATAACGTTCCCAAAGTAAACCATCTATTTCTCAGGACCAGATGCTAGAATATGCATATAATTGACAGCTTAGGATAGAAAACATTCTAAAGTTTCCAAAACGGTCAAAATATTGTCTGTGAGCATAACAGAACTGATATTGCAGGCGAAAGCCTAAGAAAAATCCAATCAGGAAGTGACTCATGTTTTGAAACCGTTGTCTTCCTATGCACCCCTATTGGCCACTGAAAGGGATATCAACCAGATTCCCTAAGGTGTCCCCAGCCTTTAGACATAATTTCACACCTTTATGTTGAAGAATGAGCGTAAACAACTACATTGCGTAAGTGGCCAGCTGAGGGCTCTCAGAGTGAGTCTTGGGTAAAAGACAGAGGTAGTCATTTTTCCTCTCGCTCCTACTGAAAAGCCAATTGTCCCAGTTGATATATTATCGAATAGATATTTGAAAAACACCTTGAGTGTCACGATCGTTGTAAGAAGTGGACCAAAATGCAGCTTGGTATGTGTTCATGATGATACTTTAATTAAAGAAAGCACTGAACACTGAATACAAAACAATAAATGAATAAGGACCGTGAAGCGATAATAAGAACTGTGCTGACACAAGCAACTAACATAGACAATCACCCACAACCCACAATGACAAAACAGGCTACCTAAATATGCTTCCCAATCAGAGACAATGACTAACACCTGCCTCTGATTGAGAACCATATCAGGCCAAACACAGAAACAGACAAACTAGACATACAACATAGAATGCCCACTCAGATCACACCCTGACCAAACAAAACATATAAACATACAAAGCAAACTATTGTCAGGGCGTGACATTGAGGATTGATTACAAAAAAAACGTTTGCTATGTTTCTGTCGATATTATGGATATAATTTGAATTTTTTTCAGCGTTGTCATGACCGGATTTCTGAACATAACGTGACAAGCAAACGGAGGAATTTTGGGGACAAAAATAATCTTTATGGAACAAAAGGAACATTTGCTGTCTAACTGGGAGTCTCGTCAGTGAAAACATTAGAAGATCAAAGGTAACCGGATAATTTGATTGCTTTTCTGATTTTCGTGACCAAGAGTCCTGCTGCTAGCTCGACCTAATGCTATGCTAGGCTATCGATAAACTTACAAACGCTTGTCTTGCTTTGGCTGTAAAGCATAATTTCGAAATCTGAGATGACAGGGTGATTAACAAAAGGCTAAGCTGTGTTTCACTATATTTCACTTGTGATTTCATGAATATGAATATTTTCTAGTAATATTTTTTGACCGTTGCGCTATGCTAATTAGTGTAGTTGATGACAATTCTCCCGGATCCGGGATGGGTAGTTCTAAGAGGTTTTAACAACCATCCAGGCGAGCTTCAATGCCATACAACTCTCCTTCCGTGGCATCCAATTGCTCTTAAATACAAGTAAAACTAAATGCATGCTCTTCAACCGATCGCTGCCTGCACCTGCCCGCCTGTCCAGCATCACTACTCTGGACGGCTCTGACTTAGAATATGTGGACAACTACAATACCTAGGTGTCTGGTTAGACTGTAAATTCTCCTTCCAGACTCACATCAAACATCTCCAATCCAAAGTTAAATCTAGAATTGGCTTCCTATTTTGCAACAAAGCATCCTTCACTCTTGCTGCCAAACATACCCTTGTACAACTGACCATCCTACCAATCCTCGACTTCGGCGATGTCATTTACGAAATAGCCTCCAATACCCTACTCAATAAATTGGATGCAGTCTATCACAGTGTCATCTGTTTTGTCACCAAAGTCCCATACACTACCCACCATTGCGACCTGTACGCTCTCGTTGGCTGGCCCTCGCTTCATACTCGTCGCCAAACCCTCTGGGCTCCATGTCATCTACAAGACCCTGCTAGGTAAAGTCCCCCTTATCTCAGCTCGCTGGTCACCATAGCAGCACCCACCTGTAGCACGTGCTCCAGCAGGTATATCTCTCTGGTCACCCCCAAAACCAAATCTTCCTTTGGCCACCGCTCCTTCCAGTTCTCTGCTTCCAATGACTGGAACGAACTAAAAAAATCTCTGAAACTGGAAACATCTCCCTCACTAGCTTAAAGCACTAGCTGTCAGAGCAGCTCACAGATTACTGCACCTGTACATAACCCACCTATAATTTAGCCCAAACAACTACCTCTTTCCCTACTGTATTTATTTATTTATTTAGCTCCTTTGCACCCCATTATTTATATCTCTACTTTGCACATTCTTCCACTGCAAATCAACCATTCCATTGTTTTACTTGCTATATTGTATTTACTTTGCCACCATGGCCTTTTATTGCCTTTACCTCCCTTATCTCACCTCACTTGCTCACATTGTATATAGACTTATTTTTCTACTGTATTATTGACTGTATGTTTGTTTTACTCCATGTGTAACTTTGTGTTGTTGTATGTGTCGAACTGCTTTGCTTTATCTTGGCCAGGTCGCAATTGTAAAGGAGAACTTGTTCTCAACTTGCCTACCTGGTTAAATAAAGGTGAAATCAAATAAAATAGAGAAAAGGATGCAAACTCTTAGAAGGAATCCAGCGGGCAAACTGGGGAAATCTGGTTGAACGAATGTCATAGTGACGCTTTTAATGACGTAGTCTCAACCAGTCTTTTCCGCTGGGAAGGGTGAAAATAAATAAAGCAGTTTATTCCCTTTTAGACATGAACATGTGTATTCCAAACTAGAAACTTAATTGGAACTCAAGCTTTAGTACCCATGGCCAATGCATTGGCTTGTATCATATAGTGGGGGACGACTGCAAAGCCTCCTCCATCTTGGCTCCCTAATGCAGTATTATAATGTATCACCATTCATCTCACATCCCCATAGCAGATGTATGATGACATAGCTGCAAGAGGCCCGAAGATAAATTACCAGATTCATTACTTGTGAACTGGGGGAGGCTCCCAACACAGACTTTGATGTTTTTTTCCACATGTATGGATGTTGTTAGACATGAACCGAAACAAGAACCTAAGTCTCAATTTTGTCCAACAGGTCTCTCAACCTCTCTCTCTCTCTGGCCCATATGTTGCCACATATTGCATATTTCACAATATGGCCCAAATTCATAAGTTTAATTACATGTATTCCGATTGCTTAGAGGCTGTTGATAATATCAGACATCGTTGATTGTGGGATAAAGAGAGCCAAATAGTAGGCTTGACAGGCAAACGTGAAGCAGGGAAGGAAAGGGAGGGAAAGATGGAATTCAATAATCCACAGACAAGTTTATTGCCTGAGTTCCTCGTCCTTGGGGAGATTTGGATCCATCTGAGGACTTGGAGAGTACAGCCAATTCATGTACAGTTGAAATCGGAAGTTTACATACACCTAGGTTGGAGTTTGAGGTTGTGGAGTCTTTTATACTGATAAAAAGTTCAAACAGGTGCCATTAATTCAGGTAACAAGTGGAGGACAGAGGAGCTTCTTAAAGAAGAAGTTACAGGTCTGTGAGAGCCAGAAATCCTGCTTGTTTGTAGGTGACCAAATACTTATTTTCCACCATAATTTGCAAATAAATTCATAAAAAATCCTACAATGTGATTTTCTGGATTTTTTTTCTCTCATTTTTTCTGTCATAGTTGAAGTGTACCTATGATGAAAATTACAGGCCTCATCTTTTTAAGTGGGAGAACTTGCACAATTAGTGGCTGACTAAATACTTTTTTGCCCCATTGTAGATGGCATCATGGGGAAGGAAAATTATGTGGATATATTGAAGCAACACCTCAAGACATCAGTCAGGAGTGAACGCTTGGTTGCAAATGGGTCTTCCAAATGGACAATGACCACAAGCATACTTACAAAGTTGTGAAAAAATAGTTTAGGACAACAAAGTCAAGGTATTGGACTGGCCATCACAAAGCCCTGACCTCAATCCTATAGAAAATTTGTGGGCAGAATTGAAAAATCATGTGCGAGCAAGGAGGCCTAAAAACCTGACTCAGTTACACCAGCTCTGTCAGGAGGAATGGGCCAAAATTCACCCAACTTATTGTGTGAAGCTTGTGGAAAACTACCCGAAATTTTTGACCCAAGTTCAACAATTTAAAGGCAAAGCTATCAAATACTAATTGAGTGTATGTAAACTTCTGACCCACTGGGTTGGTGATGAAAGAAATAAAAGCTGAAAATAATAATTCTCTCTACTATTATTCTGACATTTCACTTTGTTAGAATCAAGTGGTGATCCTAACTGACCTTGGACAGGGAATTTTTACTAGGATTAAATATCAGGAATTCTGCAAGCCCATACTGAGTTTAAATGTATGTGGCTAAAATGTATGTACATTTCCGACTTCAACTGTACATGCAGAATTCAATTTACACTTAATTTGAACTCTGCCTGACTTTTGACATGCCCCGTGTAGAATAGAGATTAGTCAAGGCTGCTATGATTTGAAGAAAATAACTTTCCTGGTACTGTAACGCCTCAGGATTAACCTAGAAGAAGACAGAGGTTAAAGCGGATTATATAAATCACAATTTTTCTTCCTATTTGCATATTTACCTTCTATCTGCCTTTTCTTATTACTCCAGTGCCAATACCTCAACAGGAAAGGCATTAAAATATCTTCCTTCCTGGGTGTAAATAAATATAATATTTTATGTCATCGCCATGCCAGCTGCAATATTCATGAGTTGTGTGAGCTGCTATCGCTGCAGCTTGAGGGTGCTTGAAGTTGTCAAAGAAAGGTACAAAGGCCACTGTGACACGCCGTCACCCCCCTCCCCGAGCTCAGAGTGATGGGCAATAAACCGCTGACGTGAGGTCAGACAGGGCTGAGTCAAACCATTCACTGACATGTTGAGGGGGGTTGGGATTACCACATTGTAGCAAACCTCTGGAGGTGATCTCATACCAGATACTGGCATCTGTTTACTGTTTAAAAGACATGATGCTACTGTATATACTGGGTGTTAGGGCTGTGAGAGTGATGTTTTTTTTTTGTCAGCTAAATGACCGCGGTCTCCATTATAAAATAAAACATTTATACAATGGGGTTAAAAATTATTGACAGTGTCGTTAAGTGACTTTCATTAATCTGATGACTGTTATTTATTCAATCCAATAACTGTTTAATTGTTACCCGATTAAATTAATCATGTAACAATTAACTCATTAGGCATTTGAGGCATCAAGGAAGAAGGTGTTTATAGAGTTACCATCTTCCGAACTGAACTCTAAAGATATAAAAATGATATATCGATCACAGTCACTTAATATTCATTACCTCATATCAGTCTCATAATCTGAACGGTCGCAATAATCTTGGATCTGCAAGAACCCCAGCTTTACTGATAATTCCATACCACACAAATTGGTTTACTTATTCATTTACTAGCTAACTAAATAATAACGAAGAATACACATGCACACTTACATGAGACAAAGGTCCTTAGTGGATTGACAAGATATGACGGCTTCTTGCAACATAAAGTTAGATGGAGGGGGGAAGAGAGATAGAGACAAAGGGATACATTCTAGTACTGTCCTCACATTAATTATATACCTTGCACACGAATCACCGCCCATTTGGCATAAAAAATAATCAGTGATGTAAGAACTTCAATAAAGATTCTTTAAAATACTACTGAAGTAGTTTTTTGGGGTATCTGTAGATTACATTACTATTTATATTTTTTGACAACTTTTACTTTTAACTCACTACATTCCTAAAGAAAATGATGTACTTTTTACTCCATACATTTTTACCTGACACCCAAAAGTACTCGTTACATTTTGAATGCTTAGCAGGACAGGAAAATGATCCAATTCACGCACTTATCAAGACAACACATGGTCATCCCTTCTGCCTCTGATTTGGCGGATTCACCAAACACAAATGCATCTTTTGTAAATTATGTCTGAGTGTTGAAGTGTGCCCCTGGCTATCCATACATTTTAAAAACAAGAAAATGGTCCCGTCTGCTTTACTTAAAAGAAAGATTTAGAAATGATTTAAACTTTTAATTTTACTTTTGATACTTAAGTACGTGGGACGGTAGTGTCCCACCTTGCCTACATCCGGTGAAATTGCAGAGCGTGAAATTCAAAAATACTAAATTTAAATATTTAACATTCTTGAAAATATACAGTGCCTTGCGAAAGTATTCGGCCCCCTTGAACTTTGCGACCTTTTGCCACATTTCAGGCTTCAAACATAAAGATATAAAACTGTATTTTTTTGTGAAGAATCAACAACAAGTGGGACACAATAATGAAGTGGAAGGACATTTATTGGATATTTCAACCTTTTTTAACAAATCAAAAACTGAAAAATTGGCGGTGCAAAATTATTCAGCCCCTTTACTTTCAGTGCAGCAAACTCTCTCCAGAAGTTCAGTGAGGATCTCTGAATGATCCAATGTTGACCTAAATGACTAATGATGATAAATACAATCCACCTGTGTGTAATCAAGTCTCCGTATAAATGCACCTGCACTGTGATAGTCTCAGAGGTCCGTTAAAAGCGCAGAGAGCATCATGAAGAACAAGGAACACACCAGGCAGGTCCGAGATACTGTTGTGAAGAAGTTTAAAGCCGGATTTGGATACAAAAAGATTTCCCAAGCTTTAAACATCCCAAGGAGCACTGTGCAAGCGATTAATATTGAAATGGAAGGAGTATCAGACCACTGCAAATCTACCAAGACCTGGCCATCCCTCTAAACTTTCAGCTCATACAAGGAGAAGACTGATCAGAGATGCAGCCAAGAGGCCCATGATAACTCTGGATGAACTGCAGAGATCTACAGCTGAGGTGGGAGACTCTGTCCATAGGACAACAATCAGTCGTATATTGCACAAATCTGGCCTTTATGGAAGAGTGGCAAGAAGAAAGCCATTTCTTAAAGATATCCATAAAAAGTGTCGGTTAAAGTTTGCCACAAGCCACCTGGGAGACACACCAAACATGTGGAAGAAGGTGCTCTGGTCAGATGAAACCAAAATGTAACTTTTTGGCAACAATGCAAAACGTTATGTTTGGCGTAAAAGCAACACAGCTGAACACACCATCCCCACTGTCAAACATGGTGGTGGCAGCATCATAGTTCGGGCCTGCTTTTCTTCAGCAGGGACAGGGAAGATGGTTAAAATTGATGGGAAGATGGATGGAGCCAAATACAGGACCATTCTGGAAGAAAACCTGATGGAGTCTGCAAAAGACCTGAGACTGGGACGGAGATTTGTCTTCCAACAAGACAATGATCCAAAACATAAAGCAAAATCTACAATGGAATGGTTCAAAAATAAACATATCCAGGTGTTAGAATGGCCAAGTCAAAGTCCTGACCTGAATCCAATCGAGAATCTGTGGAAAGAACTGAAAACTGCTGTTCACAAATGCTCTCCATCCAACCTCACTGAGCTCGAGCTGTTTTGCAAGGAGGAATGGGAAAAAATGTCAGTCTCTCGATGTGCAAAACTGATAGAGACATACCCCAAGCGACTTACAGCTGTAATCGCAGCAAAAGGTGGCGCTACAAAGTATTAACTTAAGGGGGCTGAATAATTTTGCACGCCCAATTTTTCAGTTTTTGATTTGTTAAAAGTTTGAAATATCCAATAAATGTCGTTCCACTTCATGATTGTGTCCCACTTGTTGTTGATTCTTCACAACAAAATACAGTTTTATATCTTTATGTTTGAAGCCTGAAATGTGGCAAAATGTCGCAAAGTTCAAGGGGGCCGAATACTTTCGCAAGGCACTGTATGTGTTATATATCAAAATAAAGCTTAACTTCTTGTTAATCCAGCTGCTGTGTCAGATTTCAAAAGGCTTTACGGCGAAAGCCAATTAAGCGATTATCTGAGGACAGCGCCCCGCATTCAAAAGCATGAAAATCACATAAAGGTCAGAAATAGCAATATAAAAAAATGCCTTACCTTTGATGATCTTCTTCTGTTTGCACTCCAAAAGGTCCCAGTTACATCACAAATGGTCCTTTTGTTCGATAATGTCCTTCTTTATATTAATAAAAACTCAATTTAGCTGGTGCGCTTCAGTCAAAAATCCACTCAGTTTCCCTCCATCAAAATGCATACAAAATTAATCCCAAACGTTAGTAATAAACTTTTCCAAACAAGTCAAACAACGTTTATAATCAAACCTTAGGTATCCTAATACGCAAATAAACAATACATTTTAAGACAGCGAATGGTATGTTCATTACTGGAGTTAAATAAGAAAGAATGCACTTTCCTCCACACGCTTGGAAACACTACAGCCAAAATGGGAGCCACATAGAATA
This sequence comes from Oncorhynchus mykiss, assembly GCF_057628025.1. Lineage (NCBI taxonomy): Eukaryota > Metazoa > Chordata > Actinopteri > Salmoniformes > Salmonidae > Oncorhynchus > Oncorhynchus mykiss. The sequence continues at coordinate 25,699,411 of NC_143034.1, read as the reverse complement.
ACTACAATTTCTGGCTCATTATTCCAAAAACCAGCCTGAAACTCTTTCTAAAGACTGTTGACATCTAGTGGAAGCCCTAGGAACTGCAATCTGGGAGGACTTGGCCTCATTCTAAAAATTCTAGCCATTGAAAATAGTGGTAAGCTGAATTTTTTGTTTGTTTGGGGATGGTGTGTCCTCTGGCTTTCGCCTGCCATATCAGTTCTGTTATACTCACAGCTCACAGACATTATTTTAACAGTTTTAGAAACGTTAGAGTGTTTTCTATCCAAATCTACCAATTACAGTGGGGCAAAAAAGTATTTAGTCAGCCACCAATTGTGCAAGTTCTCCCACTTAAAAAGATGAGAGGCCTGTAATTTTCATCATAGGTACACTTCAACTATGACAGACAAAAGAGAAAAAGAATCCAGAAAATCACAATGTAGGATTTTTAATGAATTTATTTGCAAATTATGGTGGAAAATAAGTATTTGGTCAATAACAAAAGTTTATCTCAATACTTTGTTATATACCCAATGACAGAGGTCAAACGTTTTCTGTAAGTCTTCACAAGGTTTTCACACACTGTTGCTGCCCATTCCTCCATGCAGATCTCCTCTAGAGCAGTGATGTTTTGGGGCTGTTGCTGGGCATCACGGACTTTCAACACCCTCCAAAGATTTTCTATGGGGATGAGATCTGGAGACTGGCTAGGCCACTCCAGGACCTTGAAATGCTTCTTACAAAGCCACTCCTTCGTTGCCCGGGCGGTGTGTTTGGGATCATTGTCATGCTGAAAGACCCAGCACTGCAGGATTTGAGTCCCTGGCGGCGTAGTGTGTTACTGATGGTAGGCTTTGTTACTTTGGTCCCAGCTCTCTGCAGGTCATTCACTAGGTCCCCCCGTGTGGTTCTGGGATTTTTGCTCACCGTTCTTGTGATCATTTTGTCCCCACGGGGTGAGATCTTGCGTGTAGCCCCAGATCGAGGGAGATTATCAGTGGTCTTGTATGTCTTCCATTTCCTAATAATTGCTCCCACAGTTGATTTCTTCAAACCAAGCTGCTTACCTATTGCAGATTCAGTCTTCCCAGCCTGGTGCAGGTCTACAATTTTGTTTCTGGTGTCCTTTGACAGCTCTTTGGTCTTGGCCATATTGGAGTTCGGAGTGTGACTGTTTGAGGTTGTGGACAGGTGTCTTTTATACTGATAACAAGTTCAAACAGGTGCCATTAATACGATTGGAGGACAGAGACGGCTCTTAAAGAAGAAGTTACAGGTCTGTGAGAGCCAGAAATCTTGCTTGTTTGTAGGTGACCAAATTCTTATTTTCCACCATAATTTGCAAATAAATTCATAAAGAATCCTACAATGTGATTTTCTCATATTTTTAAGTGGGGGAACTTGCACAAATGGTGGCTGACTAAATACTTTTTTGCCCCACTGTATATGCATATCCTAGCTTCTGGACCTGAGTAACAGGTAGTTTACTTTGGGTGCGCTTTTCATCCGGCTGTCAAAACACTGCCCCTACCCCAGAGAGGTTAAGTATATTTTAGCAATTACATTTATTTTTGATACTTAAGTATATTTAGAAGAAAATGCTTTTAGACTTTTACTCAAGTAGTATTTTACTGGGTGACTTTTACTTGAGCAACGTTCTAATAAGCTATCTATACTTTTAATCAAATATGACATTGGGTACTTTTTCCACCACTGGATATAATACATGTATTTACGTGTTGTATGCCGTTCACCGTTTCTCTGTCATTACGAGCCCTCCTTCAGAAGAATGTGGTTTGGTGAGCCTGTCCTGTGGGCCCCTTGTACATGCTCTGACTGTCCACCAGAGGTCACACTGTCCTTCTTCTTAGTTGTCCGGTCTCCATTGGGCTGTTTCTTAAGGTCAGTTACTTAGCCGTACCAGTGATTGTCTGAGAGGGGAGTTTCCTTCTCCTCTTCCTCAGGTAGATAGTCAAAGTTCCAAAGCACTTTACACTGGTAGCTGCAGACAGGCGGTGTCCTGGTCTGGTAAGTTCATTTTCTTCACCTCGTGTTGAAAGCTTCAGAGTTTCTAACCATTTCAGCGTGTGGACCACGGCCTCACGGTTTTCTGGTCTGAGAGGTTAATTCTTAGCCAGTTCTTTTAAACACTCTGGCAAAAGGGGGCGGCTCTGTCCGTCTGACACGTAATGTGCAAAGGATATGATTAGAAGTTATCTCTAATCTCTTATGACTCCTAAAATCACTTTCATATCTAACAAAAATAGTTTCATTCATTTTCATATCGCATAGACAACGTTTTGGATGAAAACTTAATAACATGGCAAGGAATTATTATTGTTACCATTTGTTTTTGGAGGTGGAAAGTCCACTGGACTTCTTTTACGACCAATGTTGTACACCTCAGTCATATCTCAGATGTATTCTAAGGTTATCCCCGTCAAGGGGCTTGTCCGCTCCTCTCTGTTATCATGGGGAAGTTTATAACTAGATTTGTTTCCTGATCGGGGGGCCTCATACAGTGTTGCATGTAGTCTCGACCCCCCCACCAGCCTCAACAAGGCTCATCATGAGTCTGGGCTAGTATCCTCCCCCGCCTTTGTGTCTCAGGACCCCCCCACCAGCAGGTGGTGTTAGTGTCCAAGGCCCAAAAGAAAAGGTTGGACCATTTATACAAGTTGTCAGCATCTGCGTTGTTACTGGATTGGATGTAATCTTTCATCCAAATCTCCTGATGTTTGTGCTTCAAAATGCTCAGTGGCTGTTGTGGCCTGCCAGTCACCACAGCGTCCACATGTGGCAACCCTTCCAGTACCTGCGAACTGAGACGAGGATATCTGTCTGCGAACACTGTTTCACCAGTGGGAGACATTGGGTCAGTGGCGGAACTGACACCGTTAGTTCCATAGAAAGGGGTTTCAGTCCCTCTCAAAGTGTGAAATGTATCATCGGAAGCAGAGTCCACTCTGCACGTTGATGCTTTGTTTCCTGAGACAGATGCAGTGCACGCGGAAGTGTCCGAAGGACAAGACAAGTTAATCTTAGCTACAGTATTGTATGACTCCAAGGAGGAGGGAAGTTGCTCAATCACAGAGACTGTAGGCTCGCAATCATGAAAATAATAGTCAATCAGGTTTACTGATTGAATGTGACTAGATATCGTAATATCTGCTTGAGTCAGATTCTGCACCAAGAGGTGTCGAAACGTATTTTTTGCAAGGGCTGCTGTCGACAGATGCTCCTTGTGGATGACTGTGTTGCAGCCAGCTTTAGGAGAAGACGTGTGGTCAGTGGAGATGGCAAGGTTACCTGTGACCACAATTGGTTGCGTTTACAATCCATCAGTGGGACCAAATGATCCATCATGTCTGCTCCGAGTAGCAGATGTTCAGTTTCGAGGCTGGTACCATACACAGGGTAAACAAGCGATACGTCTTGGAAGTGTACTTTCACCATGAGTCTCATTGTGAGAGGTGAGGTAGTCTAAACCTTGAAGTTTAGTGTCGCATCGTTTAGTTTTTAAACAGCATTTAGCTGGGTTCAAAGCACTTTTGAGATCATGGAACATTTTTTGAGAGATGAGCGAAATTGTCAAGCCTGAATCAATTAGCGCGTCACATGTTAAGCAGTCTTGCAGGACTGTTTCGAAGTATGGCATCTTTGAGTTAGGGTCTTGAGTGGGAGTGGGAGTAATTTGATTGTTGACGTCCTCGCTAAAGGTGTTAATTTCGGTGAACCTGTTGTCCGTAAATTCCACATCTAGTCATAGTGACTTATCTTTTTCCACTGTCTCAAAATGTTGGTGCTTTGGTGCTTCTCTTAGCAGAGCTTCGGTCGTCATTGAACCTTTTGTTACCCTTGTGCCTTGACACTTTGTGTGGGTTGGGTGCAGGAACGTAGCGATCAGGTTGATTGTAGCGGTAGTCGTTTCGCTGGAGACATACTTCACAGCTATTTTGACCATAGTGGTTACTGGTATCGTGGTTTCGTGGTAGATACCGTTGTTGTGCGTCATCACTCAATGCTCCTATCTCTGTTAACGCATCCTCTATCTGGAGTGAGTACTCCTGTTAAATGTTCAAAACCGAGATTTCAGGGCTCTTCGCGCGGCTCACTTTTTTTTGATGCCTCAGATGCTGTGCTCTCAAGCTCTGAGTTCTGAGAGTGGCAAACTAACGTGGTCTGTAGGGTCCAAGTAGTTAATGAAGCGGGGATACATGTTTGACAGAAGCATTTGTTTGAATGGGAACAGCTCTTCCATTCCTGTTTCAGTGAGTATGCCAAAGTAAGCTGAACGAAGCCTGTGATAATATGCTTGTGGGTGTTTATTCCGAGCTAATTTGACAGTGTTAGTCAGCAAGCTGTCGTTTTTTGTGAGTCGCCGGAGCACTGAATTCTATATTCAAAGCCGTGGCCAGTTTCGCACAGTCGTTTTGCATGTGTTGATGTTGTAGATGGATGAACATTGTCATGTGTATATTCGACATTCGCTTCAACAAGTAAATCCTGTCAGTAGTTTGGGTAGCCATCCAAGGCGTCCTCTATGTCTGCTAAGAACGTCTTAGTGCCATACAGCACTCCTTCCGTGGCCTCCAACTGCTCTTAAACGCTAGTAAAACCAAATGCATGCTTTTCAACCGTTCGCTGCCTGCACCCGCACGCCTGACCAGCATCACCACCCTGGATGGTTCCGACCTTGAATATGTGGACATCTATAAGTACCTAGGTGTCTGGCTAGACTCTAAACTCTTCTTCCAGACCCATATCAAACATCTCCAATCGAAAATCAAATCAAGAGTCGGCTTTCTATTCCGCAACAAAGCCTCCTTCACTCACGCCGCCAAACTTACCCTAGTAAAACTGACTATCCTACCGATCCTCGACTTCGGCGATGTCATCTACAAAATTGCTTCCAACACTCTACTCAGCAAACTGGATGCAGTTTATCACAGTGCCATCCGTTTTGTCACTAAAGCACCTTATACCACCCACCACTGCGACTTGTATGCTCTAGTCGGCTGGCCCTCGCTACATATTCGTCGCCAGACCCACTGGCTCCAGGTCATCTACAAGTCCATGCTAGGTAAAGCTCCGCCTTATCTCAGTTCACTGGTTACGATGGCAACACCCATCCGTAGCACGCGCTCCAGCAGGTGTATCTCACTGATCATCCCTAAAGCCAACACCTCATTTGGCCGCCTTTCGTTCCAGTTCTCTGCTGCCTGTGATTGGAACGAATTGCAAAAATCGCTGAAGTTGGAGACTTTTATCTCCCTCACCAACTTCAAACATCTGCTATCTGAGCAGCTAACCGATCGCTGCAGCTGTACATAGTCTATTGGTAAATAGCCCACCCATTTTCACCTACCTCATCCCCATACTGTTTTTATTTATTTATTTTTCTGCTCTTTTGCACACCAATATCTCTATCTCTACCTTTACATAACCATCTGATCATTTATCACTCCAGTGTTAATCTGCATAATTGTAATTATTTGCCTACCTTCTCATGCCTTTTGCACACAATGTATATATAGACTCCCCTTTTTTCTACTGTGTTATTGACTTGTTAATTGTTTACTCCATGTGTAACTCTGTGTTGTCTGTTCACACTGCTATGCCTTATCTTGGCCAGGTCGCAGTTGCAAATGAGAACTTGTTCTCAACTAGCCTACCTGGTTAAATAAAGGTGAAATTAAAAAAAAAAAAAATGTGGCTATCCTGGAACGGGGTCAAAGGTGCAGAAGTTTTTGACAATTTTGTTAAGGCGTTCCGTGCCAAGTGCACGGAGAGTGTTTACTTCATCCTGTGGGGAAATTGTGTCCGAAAGGCCAAGGGGAGAAGCCAAGCTTTGGCTTTGTTGGCGAGGAGGGGCTAAATGACTGTGCCGAATGGCCAAGAGGAGAAGAGTAATGTACATCTGAGATAGGCAAAGTCTGAAACCTTTTGTCAGCTTCACCGAGCTCCAGTTACGAGCTTGGTTGGGTAGTCACGCTTTAGTGTGTGACTGTTCTGGAATTCCTCCAGATGGTACCTAAGGGTGGTCCACTTGGGTGCTTAGAGCACTTATTTTAGACACGTGAGTGTCACACTGGCTCCGTTCAGCCTTGTACTTATATGTCATGGTTTGCAGGTAGAGGTCTTGAGTGCGGAGCGAGAAATTCAGTGATGAGATTTCCTCGGCTTGCTCGGAGATCAATTTTTCCATCTTTCTCACCTGCGTTCTCTCATCAATTATTTGATCAGCGACTTCAATGAGTTCTGCTTTTTTTCACAAAATAATTACTGCTGATTCTTCAGCACAAGGGGTCACTTAGCCCTGAAAGCTGAATTCACAAGGGATTCCCGCAAGGCGGGACTTCCGTTGCCCAAGGCGCAGGGTAACGCCCTGAAAGCTGAAATCACACGGGATTCCCGCAAAGGGTGGGGTTTTGCTGTGAACAAAGGGAAATGTCTCCTTTCCCTTTGTTAGCTTAGCATCCAATTCAGAGCTAGCCGTTGTTGTACAGGAAATGTTAACTTCCAAGCACACACACAGGTCCTTCAATTCAGGAACGGGTTTACTAATGATGTCTCACGTTCAACCCAATTGGCGTTTCTTTGCTATAAATGTTTTCCGGAACACACAGTATCAAAGAAATACTCTCTGTGGTCTACTCACACTACTGAAGAGAGATAGCAAAGCATTATCTCTCTTCGACCAACAGATATCTCTCTCAAATGTCTTAAAATCGGATAGCCCAATATGTCCTAGCTCTTAGAAAATCACCCTACACTGATCCTTACTCAGTATACCGGAGGCAATATTTCTAGCATCTTGTTCAAATTGAAACATACACACCCTTAACAAATCCTGCCTACGGCTCTGTTGTTGTTTAATGTAATCTGCTACACAATTCATATAGACTAAATTCAACAGCAAGGCCTAATTCTGTCTTAGATTCCTTGTACGGAGGCTCCAATATGTTAAAAAGCTGAACAGCCCCACACCCCCTTCCCTCTTCTGTGGGTGAGAGAGGGCCTGGTTATTTGTCAACCACTGCCAAACTGATCCGAACCACAGAAACCTCACTTGTAGTCTTGACAGTTTTGATGAAGATGAACAATAATGACTAAATAAAATATATTGGATGTTAAAAACAGTTGGATTTTTTATTGTAACGAACCTCATCCTCCTCCCTGACCATACTAAAACAAAGATAAAATACCAGAACGTGACATCAATATTTCTTATAAATACAAATGCTCAGAGAAAGAGATATTGTTAAACAAGTAATTATGTTTTTCTCATTAAGGTAGGGGTAAAAATTATAGAACCCCTAAAGATGCTAACAAATAAAGTAGTCAAAAAAAATTAAGTAGTTTAGTATTTGGTCCAATATTCCTAGCACGCAATGACTACATCAAGCTTGTGACTCTACAAACTTGGATGCATTTGCAGTTCATTTTGGTTGTGTTTCAGATTATTTAGTGCCAAATAGAAATTAATATTAAATAATGTAGTCACTTTTATTGTAAATAAGAATGTAATATATTTCTAAACACTTCTACATTAATGTGGATGCTACCATAATTACGGATAATCCTGAATGAATCGTGAATGACTGAGAAAGTTAGAGGGTCAAATATCATTTGCCCAAGACATGTTAAGCTCCCCTGTTATTGTAATGGTGTGAGGTTAGCATGTCTTGGGGGTATGATATTTGACCCTCGGTAACCTTCAAATGTATTCAAATAGTTAGAACAATTATTTTATTTTCATGACAGTCTTCATTCATAAGCTGCAGTTACACGATTGTACAATTACCATGCCAGTCCTAGGTGTTATGATGCTGTTGTAGGCCTGCTGTAAGACTTCATAGAGTTACATTCTAGCTTTCATTGAATAGATTGGTAAACAATTCAAGGTTTTTATGTTTTATTTCTACAAAGATGTAAAAATGAACACAGTCAATACAGAAGGCAAACTAGGAAACATTTATAGTCAAGCCAGTTTAACCATAAAAACAATTAATATTTCAAACCTTGCAACAAAAGCCCCTCTCATAGAGCTCACAGTGCATCTGCTGACTACGCTCACACACACACACACACCAGAGAGACACACACCAGAGAGACACACACATCAGAGAGACACACAGACACAGACACACACAGACACACACCAGAGAGACACACACACCAGAGAGACACACACACCAGAGAGACACACACACCAGAGAGACACACACACAAATACATTTGAAAGATCTGAAAACATGGTGGCTCTGCAAAGTATCATTTCCTGCTTCGTTGAACTGTAGCATCATGGGACAGCAAATTCAGTGGAGTGGAAAACAGACAAAGAGGAACAAACGCTAGCATTCCATATCACACATACAACACAGAAAAACACACACGCACAAACTCAAGCACACATTCTCACACAATGCCTCAGCCATATTCTACAATTAGATAATAAGCGCAGGGAATCTGATTGGGAAATCGAGGGAACTAAGGAGGAACTTTGGGGGTTGAATCTAGAAGTAGAACGCATGTGTTGTCTATCTGATCCATAATACGTGTATGTCAATACATGTGTAGCCTACAGAGTGTGGAGGAATTAAATTCACAACTCCATATCTAGTGTAGGGCTTTGGTTCTGACCCCTATAGAGTCCCTATCTGTAATAGAGGATCCCACGGTACAATCCTACTGTATATAGGATTATACAGTATGGATTCACTATCTGTAAAAGAGGATCCCACTGTACAAGATTATAACAGTACATGGCCAAGATGTTCAAATGTTCATAGATGACCAGCAGGGTCACAGTGGTTACAGAGGGTACAACAGGTCAGCACCTCAGGAGTAAATGTCAGTTGGCTTTTCATAGCCGATCATTCAGAGTTGGAGACAGCAGGAGAGAGAGAGAGAGAGAGAGAGAGACAGACAGAGACGAAAACAGCAGGTATTGGACAAGGTAGCGCGTCCGTTAAACAGGTCAGGGGTCCATAGCTGCAGGCAGAACAGTTGAAACTGAAGCAGCAGCACGACCAGGGGGACTGGGGACAGTAAGGAGTCATCAAGCATGATCTTAGGGCTCAGGTCCTCCGGGAGAAAGAGAGAATTAGAGGGAGCATACTTAAATTCACACAGGACACCAGATAAGACAGGAGAAATACTCCAGATAACAGACTGACCCTAGCCCCCCAACACACAAACTATTGCAGCATAATTACTGGAGGCTGAGACAGGAGGGGTCGGGAGACACTGTGGCCACATTCCGATGATAACCCTGGACAGGACCCAACAAGCAGGATATAACCCCACCCACTTTGCCAAAGTACAGCCCCCACACCAATAGAGGGATTTCTTCAACCACCAACTTACCATCCTGAGACAAGGCCGAGTATAGCCCACGAAGATCTCCCCCACGGCACGAACCAGAGGGGGTGCCAACCAGGACAGGAAGATCACGTCAGAGACTCAACCCACTCAAGTGATACACCCCTCCTAGGGACGGCATGGAAGAGCACCAATGACTCAGCCCCTGTAATAGGGTTAGAGGCAGAGAATCCCAGTGGAGAGAGGGAAAGCGGCCAGGCAGAGACAGCCAGGGTGGTTCTTCGCTCCAGTTCCTTTCCGTTCACCTTCACACCCCGAGGCCACACTGCACTCAATCATAGGACCTACTGAAGAGATGAGTCTTCAATAAAGACTTAAAAGGTCGCATTAACAGAAAGCCAGTGTAAAGAGACCAGCGCTGGAGTAATGTGGTTCTAGTCAAGTTTCTAGCAGCTGTGTTTAGCACTGACTAGAGCATTGCAGAAGTCTAATCTAAAAGTGACTAAAAGCATGGATTAATTTTTTTGCATCATTTTTGGATAGACATTCTGATTTATGCAAAGTTACGTAGATGGAAAAAAGCCATCCTTGAAACAGTCTTGATATGTTCAGGGTCCAGAGTAACGCCGAGGTCCTTTAAAGATTTATTTGATGCGACTGTACAACCATCAAGAATAAATTGTCAGCTCCATCAGATCTCTTTGTTTCTTGGGACCTAGAACGAGCATTTATGTTTTGTCCAAGTTTAAAAGTAAAACATTTGCCGCCATCCACTTCCTTATGTCTGAAAACACAGGCTTCCAGGGAGGGCAATTTTTGGGATTCACCATGTTTCATTGAAATGTACAGCTGTGTGTAATTTGCAGTGAAAGTTCAAATTATGTTTCCAAATGACGTCACCTAGAGGTAAAATATATAGTGAAAACAGAGGTCCTAAAACGGAACCTTGAGGAACACTGAAAATTAGTTGATTTGTCAGCGGACAAACCATCCACAGAGACAAACTGATATCTTCCCAACGGATAAGATCGAAACCAGGCCAGAACTTGTCCGTGTAGACTAATTTGGGTTTCCAATATCTCCAAAAGAATGTGGTGATCGATGGTATCTGAGGCAGCACTAAGGTCTAGGAGCACAAAGACAGATGCAGAGCCATGGTCTGGTGCCATTAAAAAGTAAATTGCCACCTTCACGAGAGCCGTCTCAGTGCTATGATGGTGTCTAAAACCACCATGTTTCGTATACTTTGCTAGAAGCGTTTCGTAAACATCACTAGACTTCAGAAAGGCAGTGTGTTGCTGTGCAACAGCTTTTTCAAAAAAAATTGAGAGGAATGGAGATTTGATATTGGCAGATAGATTTTTATATTTTCTAGGTCAAGGTTTGGCTTTTTCTAGTGAGGCTTATTACTGCCACTTTTAGTGAGTTTAGTACACATCCGGTGGATAGGGAGACATTATGTTCAACATAGGAGGGAGAAGTACAAGAAGCAGCTCTTTCAGTAGTTTAGTTGGAATAGGGTGCAGTATGCTGCTTGAAGGTTTAGAGGCCATTACTATTTTCATCAACGTGCCAAGAGATATAATATTACAAATTTTGAGGTCGTGACAGGGATGTGCAGACTCAGGACAACTGAGCGTTGGAATAATACTCAGATTTAAAGAGGAGTCTGTAATTTGCTTTATAATGATCATGATCTTTCGGTCAAAGAAGTTCATTAATTAATTTATCACTGCTGAAGTGAAAGTCGTCCTCTCTTGGGGAATTTTTAGTTAGCTTTGCGACAGTATCAAAAATAAATGTAGGATTGTTCTTATTCTCCTCAAATAAGTTGGAAAAATAGGATGATCGAGCAGCACTGAGGGCTCTTCGATACTACAGGATACTGTCTTTCCAAGCTAATCGGCAGACTCCCAGTTTGGTGTAGCTCCATTTCTGTTCCAATTTTCTGGAAGCTTGCTTCAGGGCTTGGGTGTTTCATGTATACCGGGGAGCTAGTTTCTTATGACAAACGTTTTGTTTTTAGGGGTGCCACTGCCTCTAGGGTATTACACAAGGTTAAATTAAGTTAATCAGTTAGGTTTACACAGAAGGACAATGTTAGATTCCATCATCTTTCACAGACGGCCTGCCCTACAAATGCTTCCCTATCTGTCAAGCCATATATCACTAAATTCAATTTGGCCCACATAAATATTTCCATATGTGGCGAGTGAGCTGTGAACGGGAATGGTAACAACCTCGGCCTGAGACAAGAGACTGAGGCTGAGGCTGAGACAATGGTGGTAGAGACTAGGGATATTAAACTTGAGCGAACTACAGCTAATAATGTCCCTCTGTGTCTGTGTGTGAGTCTATTTTGGCCTTACATCTCAATAGCAACAGTGGTAGTGGCTATTTATAATCAATAATCAACTGAGGAAACTTCAAGGCCAGACAAACCAGGATATCTGGCAATTTCCTTGTTTTGACGCCTGCTATGAGTCCCAAATGACACCCTATCCCCTATATTTTTATTTTTTATTTTACCTTTATTTAACTAGGCAAGTCAGTTAAGAACAAATTCTTATTTTCAATGACGGCCTAGGAACAGTGGGTTAACTGCCTGTTCAGGGGCAGAACGACAGTTGTACCTTGTCAGCTCGGGGGTTTGAACTTGCAACCTTCCGGTTACTAGTCCAACGCTCTAACCACTAGGCTAGCCTGCCTAGTGCCCTACTATTGGCCAGAGCTCAATGGGCCCTACATATGGAATAGGGTGCCATTTGGGATGAATGCCTAGACAGGCAAGATACAAAAGGAAATCAGTAACAACCCCTTTGTGTATATGTAGACTGTCTGGAGGTAGAAATAGACTGTTGTCCAATGGAGCAGACAGGTGCTAGCCTACATACGATATCAAAGAGATTTAGAAGCAATTAACACCTTACCTACGGGCATTGTTCACACAAGGCCTTCATAAGATTCACATTGACAACATAGTGTTTTCATGACTAGGCCCGTGAGCGTTTCCTAACTTGATTAAACTGTGGGGTCTAATTAACAAGGGCCCAGAGTATTACTTTATGCACTTAGTTTTGGCTATCACAAGGGCTCAGAGTATCTCCTGGTCTGGTTACACGATCAGGGATAACTCAAGGCCCTTTTCATTCATAACAATCCCACATTTTGTAAAAAACTATTCCAAAGTGGTAAACCTAGCAACTCATGTTTTGATGCCCCTTTCACTCAGCAAAACTTATCTAAAGAAATGGCAAATGAATAATACATTGATATCTATGATCTCTATCTCTCTGTTTTACTGAGCACTGCTCTATTATTAGGTTTCAAACCAAGCTCGTCTTTACTTCTCTTAAAGCGTTATTAAAAATGTAAATGTGTGAATGCAGAGCGGGTGGAGAAAAGAAAGAAACAATACTAGTGTAAAATAAAATATATAAATACAGAGAGATCTATTTCCGTGAGTAAATAGCAGGCTCGGGAGAAGGAGAAAACAGTTGTTTGACTATCATTTATTTTAGAGGCTACTTTCATGAGTATAGTCAAGATCAGAAAGGGAGATAAAAATAGAAAGAGAGTCTTCCTTTAGCAAATACAATGGAGAGACAGGAGTTCAAAGTCACATACTGCTTGCTTCCCCAGACTGACTCTGTTAGCAAATCTCCTATCATCAAGCCACATCTATTTCCCTACACTAAATGAAAGATGCTTACACAATATGTTTGGTAATGGCCAATGTTTAAGCAGGTTATTATCATTAAAATATAAATGGGAATAAAAAAGGGAAGGAGAAGGGGACAGTAAAGTTAATGTGGCGTGGCCCCGTTTTACAACCACAGTCTTTTTCATAGATAAACTGCTAGATTATTCTAATTAGACAGTGTGTTAATTGAGTGTGGGTCCTGGGGTATAATGTGTCATTATTAGTCTGCACCAACGGCAACCCCTCACGAGCATGACACCATTCACCCGACCGAGTGAGAAAGAGAGGGAGAGAGTGACAGAAAGAGGAAGGGGGGGAAAGAGTGTGTGTGAGAGAGACAGAGATGAACAAGTGAAAGAGAGCGGGTGAGAAGAGAACGAGAGATAGAGGTAGGTGTTCTCCTCCGTCAACATCCCCTCTGACATCATTAATGACTCATCTCGTTCTGCCTAGTGTGATAATGTTCAGGAAATGCCAAGAGAGATCCACGTTACAAAGTATCCCACTTTGTCTAAAAAAGCAGGCGGTAAAGGTCAAGAATCTATGCCCATGGGGACCACCTACGTTGATCTACCTACTACACTGCACCATGCAGTCCAACCACTACCATCTAAACTGTACTGGGATCAGCTGTTAGAGAACTAGAGACAATGTCACGGTCAGCCGCTACTTCATCTTGAGTTACCCCTGTGGGAAAAGGAGTTTAAAAGAATGAAGATGACTCTAAATCACATTTGACAGTCTTTTATATAAATGTAATTAACACCCACACACAGACAATGTCTAACACACACACACGCCTGAAAGACATGCTCTGTCGGCACCCTTGTACAGCAGAACGGGATCAGTGGCCAAGCGTATTACTACACTCAAGTCAAACAGTCTTAACGTATCCTTCCACCAAGGCCTACTCTAGTACTGCTACCATGGCAATGGTACAGGAAACATAATGAGACCATTAGCTTGATTTTTGGCTGACCTTCAAAGCCTTTCATCCAATGGGTAGCTCTGAGCCATGGAGGAGACATGAGCCTCAAGGCTTTTAGGGACTTCTGTGGTCTTAGTACCTGGTTCTGAAACTAAATATAATCTATGTAATGTGATTGCAATTGACCCCGAATATGTTGTAAAGCAGGCATCAATGCAGGCATACTTGGTAAATGTGTGGTAAATCAATGGAGGCAGCTGACGGGAAGACAACTCACAATAATGGCTGGACCAGAGCAAATGGAATGGCATCAAGTTGTAATTGATAGCATTCCACTGATTCCGCTCCAAAGATTACCATGAGCCCATTGTCCCCAATTAGGTTGCACAAACCTCCTGTGGTGGCTCTCAAAAGCTGATAAGCCAACTGTAGTTACATTTAACTAGATTTCAAGGAGCGGGAGACTAATCCGGACGCTTATAAGAAATTCTGCTATACCGTCAGACGAACCACCAAACCATCAATACACGATTAAGATTGTGGTTTGATTCATCGGTACACATCTGACGCTCGTCGGATGTGGCAGGGCTTGAAAACTATTATGGAGTACAAAGGGAAACCCAGATGCGAGCCTACCAGACGAGCTAAATGCCGAATTATGTTCGCTTCGAGGCAAGCAACACTGAAGCATGCACTAGAGCACCAGCAGTGCCGGATGACTCTGATAACGCTCTCGGTAGCCGATTGAACGAAACCTTTAAACAGGTCACGTTTCCAAAGCCACTGGGCCAGATGGATTACCAGGACGTGCACTCAAAGCATGCCAACTGTCAAGGGTCTTCACTGACATTTTCAACCTCTCCCTGACAGAGTCTAATACCTACTAGTCCAACGCTCTAACCACCATGCTACCTGCCCCCCACATTGACCCCCCCCCCCTCTTGTACAGTCGTGGCCAAAATTTTTGAGAATGACAAATATTAATTTTCACAAAGTCTGCTGCCTCAGCGTCTTTAGATATTTTTGTCAGATGTTACTATGGAATACTGAAGTATAATTACAAGCATTTCATAAGTGTCAAAGGCATTTATTGACAATTACATGAAGTTGATGCAAAAAGTCAATATTTGCAGTGTTGACCCTTCTTTTTCAAGACATCTGCAATCCGCCCTGGCATGCTGTCAATTAGCTTATGGGCCCCATCCTGACTGATGGAAGCCCATTCTTGCATAATCAATGCTTGAAGTTGTCAGAATTTCTGGGTTTTTGTTTGTCCACCCGCCTCTTGAAGATTGGCCACAGGTTCTCAATGGGATTAAAGTCTGGGGAGTTTCCTGGCCATGGACCCAAAATATTGATGTTCTGTTCCCCGAGCAACTTAGTTATCACTTTTGCCTTATGGCAAGGTGCTCCATCATGCTGGAAAAGGCATTGTTAATCACCAAACTGTTCCTGGATGGTTGGGAGAAGTTGCTCTCGGAGGATGTGTTGGTACCATTCTGTCTTCATGGCTGTGTTCTTAGGCACAATTGAGAGTGAGCCCACTCCTTTGGGTGAGAAGCAACCCCACACATGAATGCTCTCAGGATGCTTTGCTGTTGGCATGACACAGGACTGATGGTGGTGCTCACCTTGTCTTCTCTGGACAAGCTTTTATCCGGATGCCCCAAACAATCGGAAAGGGGATTCAGAGAAAATGACTTTACCCCAGTACTCAGCAGTCCAATCCTTGTACCTTTTGCAGAATATCAGTCTGATGTTTTTCCTGGAGAGAAGTGGCTTCATTGCTGCCCTTCTTGACACCAGGCCATCCTCCAAAAGTCTTCACCTCACTGTGCGTGCAGATGCACTCACACCTGCCTGCTGCCATTCCTGAGCAAGCTCTATAATGGTGGTGCCCCAATCCCGCAGCTGAATCAACTTCCTGGCACTCCCTGGACTTTCTTGGGCACCCTGAATCCTTCTTCACAACAATTGAACCACTCTCGAAGTTCTTGATGATCCGATAAATGGTTTATTTAGGTGCAATCTTACTGGCAGCAATATCCTTGCCTGTGAAGCCCTTTTTGTGCAAAGCAATGACGACGGCACGTGTTTCTTTGCAGGTAACCATGATTGACAGAGGAAGAACAATGATTACAAGCACCACCCACCTTTTGAAGCTTCCAGTCTGTTATTCGAACTCAATCAGCATGACAGAGTGACGAGGACAAGGCTGGCGATCAACACTCACACCTGTGTTAACGAGAGAATCACTGACATGTCAGCTGGTCCTTTTGTGGCAGGGCTGAACTGCTGTGTAAAAGTTTTGGGGATTCAGTTCATTTGCATGGCATGACGTTGTAATTAATTGCAATTCATCTGATCACTTCATAACATTCTGGAATAAATGCAAATTGCCATCGTACAAACTGATGCAGCAGACTTTGAAAATGTATATTTGTGTCTTTCTCAAAAATGTGGACTCCGGCTGTACACTGCTGCTACTCGCTGTTTGTTTGTTACCTATGCATAGTCCCTTCGCCACCACCTACATTTACAGATTATCTCAACTAGCCTGAACCCCTGCACAGTGACACGGTACCGGTGCCCCTTCTATATAGCCTCGTTATTGTTATTCTATCGTGTTACTTTTTATCATTACTTTTTATTTTAGCCTACTTGGTAAATATTTTCTTCATCTTGAACTGTACTGTTGGCTAAGGGCTTGTAAGTAAGCATTTCACGGTAAAGTCTACACTTTGGCGCATGTGGCAAATAAAGTTTGATTTGATGGATCTTAGAGAGCAATTATGACCTGGCCCGACCAGGGAAAGTTCACCAAGGTAAAACGAGGACTCTTGGTATAATTCCATTTTCTTTCACAATTTTCTCTCAATCCAGTCCATTAACTAAATAATAAATTAAATTTGTGTAGACAATCTTAATAAAGCAACTGAACAAATTGCTGAACACAAACACACAGCTCGGCGCTAGCCTGAAAAGGTTGGGCCAAGTGCCCCATTTGGAATCCCGGCCAAGACGTTAGGTCTGGGGGGCAAGTCAAGATGAATCCTCTGTCTAGTCGTGGCGGCGCATGGCATCTTGCCACTAAGCTTCACTAGTTCTACTGCGGAGAGGAAACAAGGGCTGGGAAAACACATTTGTAAACACAAATTAAACGAAGAGGGGAGGGGATGGAGGGGTGAAAAGAGGAAGAGTCCCTTTGGAAGAGGGCATTATTTATGACACCCCACCCTATCTTCCTCTCTTCCCTTATTCCTTCAGAACAGTTAGTTACACCATAGCGCTAGGAAGCAAAATAGTGCCACTTCATATCCATTAGCATCACTAAATGGAAGGGAAGCCATCCAAGGGGTGAGAAGAGACAGACAGGGCTAGGAACAAGCCCCTGTGTACATCCTAAATCATGTTCCATGTCTCTGCATGAATGCCAAAGCTGTGTTTAGCTATGCCAACCAACTACGCCACCCTTTCCTCACTGTTGGGGGGTGCAGTAAGGGGGTTTGCAAACAAAAATATTCTTCCAGACGAGTGGATGTTTTTGAGTAAGAAAATAATTCAGTTAATTTTAGTTTAGTTCAAGATTTTCTAAGTTTAGTTCAGTTTATTTCGAGGGGAAGTCTTCCATTTGTACTAGGATATTCCTTTGTTCGGGTTGAGGAGCCACGTGATTGAGTCTACTAAATGTACTGCAATTATTGAAACAAATTATCCAACTATGGTCTATACAGCATGCCTACGGTATGGCAATTAGGACTAACGGCCTAAATATTGCAGGCGACAGTTACTTACTGAATGTGTATGAAAGACTTCCACATGTACAGTAGCCTTACAAAATGGGCCTGATAGCAATTACTGTGTGTGTGTGTGTGTGTGTGTGTATATGTGTTTGCTTATGAACATATCAGAAGGCCAGCTCACTTCATTGATAACCTGCAAAATATATAATGAATTCTCTCCATGAGGTTTCTTACATTAAAAACTACTCCCAGAATAAGCAAATCCATATTTAGATTTTCCCCACTGGATGTATGAGGAACAAAGAAAACCGTGTGTTGCATGAGGAAAAAATAACATAAAAAGAAAATTGACATTGATCACGCCAAGGCTGGCAGATTGTCGTGCAATATTGACAAACATGTAGATATTTACTACCAGCGAAGTGCGTTACTGGAAGCATCAACTTAAAAAACGAGTTGATGGATGAAATAAATGATCAAGGTTGAAAATCCTTTTATGATAATAACGATCAGCATGAGGCACAATAATGGCATCTACCACAACTTCTGGCGAACACCAAAGGTGTTGGCTTATTTTTTTCCTTTAACCTCTACTGACTCCCCATCCCGCATTTGGGAGCATAATCGTCGCCTGACACTAATTAGCATAACGCAACGGACATAAATATCCCTAGAAAATATTCCTATTCATGAAAATCACAAATGAAATATATTGAGACACAGCTTAGCCTTTTGTTAATCACCCTGTCATCTCAGATTTTCAAAATATGCTTTACAGCCAAAGCTAGACAAGCATGTGTAAGTTTATCGATAGCCTAGCATAGCATTTTGTCCAGCTAGCAGCAGGTAACCTGGTCACGGAAATCAGAAAAGCAATCAAATTATATTGTTTACCTTTGATGAGCTTCGGATATTTTCACTCACGAGACTTCCAGTGAGCTAGCCAATGTTCCTTTTTTCCAAAAATATAATTTTTGTAGGCGAAATAGCTCCGTTTGTTCTTCACGTTTGGCTGAGAAATCGCCCGGAAATTGCAGTCACGAAAACGGCGAAAAATATTCCAAATTAGCTCCATAATGTCGACAGAAACATGGCAAACGTTGTTTATGATCAATCCTCAAGGTGTTTTTCCTAATATCTATTCGATAATATATCCGTCGGGACAATCCGTTTTTCAGTAGGACCGATTGGAGTAATGGCTACCTCTGTATTTTACGCCAGAGTCACCCTGGGAGCCATCAGGTGACCACTTACGCAATGTAGCCGCCTACAGCTATTCTTCAGCATAAATGCGTAAAACTACGTCACAATGCTGTAGACACCTTGGGGAATACGTAGAAAGCGTAAGCTGGTTGATTGCACATTCACAGCTCAATAGGGACTCACTGGAACGCATTGCTTTTAAAATATGGGGCATTTCCGGATTGGATTTCTCTCAGGCTTTCGCCTGCAACATCAGTTATGTTATACTCACAGACAATATCTTTACAGTTTTGGAAACTTTAGAGTGTTTTCTATCCTAAGCTGTCAATTATATGCATATTCTAGCATCTTGTCCTGACAAAATATCCCGTTTAAAACGGGAACCTTTTTTTCCCCAAAAATGAAAATACTGCAGGTTGTAATGCAACAAAATAGGAAAAAAGCCAAGGGGGATGAATACTTTTGCAAGGCACTGTATAACAGTCCTGTTTACTTCAGCCTTCCTTCCAGCCTCCGTTTCCTCTTAGCTGTAAATGTTTAATAATTATCTTGAAGATGGAAACTGGCATTGGTTTTGAAATATTTTCTTATGGCCAGGTGAGGGGGACTGACTCAAGCATGTTTTCTCCAGCTCTCAGACACTAGTACTGGGCTACTTTATCTTCATTGGGTTTTAGACCATGATTGAATGGGTGATGAATTAAGCCCTCAAGTACGGCCTGATGGAGCCTGAAGTCCTCTAACTCTAACTTAGGGTTGGTGTGTGTGTGTGTGGCGGGGGTGGGTGGGTGACTGTGTCTACTCTGACCGCACCCATGCATTCACTCACTTGTCATTGTGCCACCATTGCTTTTCCCTCCTTTTCGCTTCTACCTCTCCCAGAATTCCCTGTTCTGCTTGTACTGCCTGAGCTGTGCTGTGGTGTGTTTTACCACTATTCCCTCTAGGATGACCTGGGTAGTAGTGGTGTTATGTTCCCCAAGACAGGTTGTGTCCTCTGAAGCGTGTAGACAAGGATAATGTGGTCTCTTCTTTGTCTACCTGTCTGTCCGTGTGTGTGCCTGAGCTCTGGGTGGATACTAGCCTAGCCTAGACTCCCTATGGGGAGAGAGATGGGCTGAGTGTCGAGTCTCTCAGTCTCAGTGGTGTTTATAAATATAATGGCAGTATTTCTTCTTCCTGCCAGTGTGGATTTAAAATGGCCGTCATTATTGTGCCTCATGCTGATCGTTATTATCATAAAAGCCATGAAGGGATTTTCAACCTTGATCATTTATTTCATCCATCAACTCATTTTTTAAGTTGATGCTTCCAGTAACGCACTTCACTGGTAGTAAATATCTACATGTTTGTCAATATTGCACGAAAATCTGCCAGCCTTGGCGTGATCAATGTCAATTTTCTTTTTATGTTATTTTTTCCTCATGCAACACACTGTTTTCTCTTTGTTCTTCATACATCCAGTGGGGAAAATCTAAATATGGATTTGTATATTCTGTGAGTGGTTTTTAATGTAAGAAACCTCATGGAGAGAATTCACTATATATTTGGCATGTTATCAATGAAGTGAGCTAGCCTTCTGAAATGTTCATAAGCAAACACACACACACACACACACACACACACACACACACACACACACACACACACACAGTAATTGCTATAAGAGGCCCAGTTTGTAAGGCTACTGTACATGTGGAAGTCTTTCATACACATTCAGTAAGTAACTGTCGCCTGCAATATTTAGGCCGTTAGTCCTAATTGCCATACCGTAGGCATGCTGTATAGACCACAGTTGGATAATTTGTTTCAATAATTGCAGTACATTTAGTAGACTCAATCACGTGGCTCTTCAATCCGAACAAAGGAATATCCTAGTACAAATGAAAGACTTCCCCTCGAAATAAACTGAACTAAACTTAGAAAATCTTGAAATGAACTGAACTCAACTGAAATGAACTGAAAATAATTTTCTTACTCAAAAACATCCACTCGTCTGGAAGAATATTTTTGTTCGCCAACCCCCTTACTGCACCCCCCAACAGTGAGGACAGGGTGGCATAGTTGGTTGGCATAGCTAAACACAGCTTTGGCATCCATGCAGAGACCTGGAACATGATTTAGGATGTACACAGGGGCTTTTTCCTAGCCCTGTCTCTCTTCTCTCCCCTTGGATGGCTTCCCTTCCATTTAGTGATGCTAATGGATATAAAGTGGTACTATTTTGCTTCCTAGCACAATGGTGTAACTAACTGCTCTGAAGGAATAAGGCAAGAGAGGAAGATAGGGTGGGGTGTCATAAATAATGCCCTCTTCCAAAGGGACTCTTCCTCTTTTCACCCCTCCATCCCCTCCCCTCTTCGTTTAATTTGTGTTTAAAAATGTGTTTTCCCAGCCCTTGTTTCCTCTCCGCAGTAGAACTAGTGAAGCTTAGTGGCAAGACGCCATGCGCCGCTACGACTAGACAGAGGATTCATCTTGACTTGCCCCCCAGAGCCAATGTCTTGGCCAGGATTCCAAATGGGGCACTTGGCCCAACCTTTTCAGGCTAGCGCCGAGCTGTGTGTTTGTGTTCAGCAATTTGTTCAGTTGCTTTATTAAGATTGTCTACACAAATGTAATTTATTATTTAGTTAATGGACTGGTTTGAGAGAAACTTGTGAAAGACAATGGAATTATACCAAGGGTCCTCGTTTTACCTTGGTGAACTTTCCCTGGTTGGGCCAGGTCATAATTGTTCTCTAAGATCTACCAAATCAAATCAAATCAAACTTTATTTGCCACATGCGCCAAAGTGTAGATTTTACAGTGAAATGCTTTGTTACAAGCCCTTAACCAACAGTACAGTTCAAGATGAAGAAAATATTTACCAAGTAGAATAAAAAAAAAGTAATGATAAAAAGCAACACGATAAGAATAACAATAACGAGGCTATATAGAGGGGGCACCGGTACCGTGTCACTGTGCAGGGGTACAGGCTAGTTGAGATAATCTGTACATGTAGGTGGTGGTGAAGGGACTATGCATAGGTAACAAACAAACAAACAGCGAGTAGCAGCAGTGTACAGCCGTAGCCAAAAGCTTTGAGAAAGACACAAATATTAATTTTCAAAGTCTGCTGCCTCAGTTTGTATGATGGCAATTTGCATTTACTCCAGAATGTTGTGAAGAGTGATCAGATGAATTGCAATTAATTACAAAGTCCCTCTTTGCCATGCAAATTAACTGAATCCCCCAAAATTACACTGCATTTCAGCCCTGCCACAAAAGGACCAGCTGACATCAAGTCAGTGATTCTCTCATTGGTCAGATGAGACTAAAATGTTGCTTTTTGTCCATCAAGGAAAACGCAATGTCTTGCGCAAACCCAACACCTCTCCTCACCCCAAGAACACACATAGTGGTGGCAGCATCATGCCGTGGGGATGTTTTTCATCGTCATGGACTGGAAAACTTGAATTGAAGGAATGATGGATGGTGCTAAATACAGGGAAGTTCTTTAGGGATACCAGAGATTTGAGACTGGGACGGCGGTTCACCTTCCAGCAGGACAATGACCCTAAGCATACTGCTAAAGCAACACTCGAGTTGTTTAAGGGGAAACGTTTAAATGTCTTGGAATGGCCTTGTCAAAACCCAGACCTCAATCCAATTGAGAATCTGAAGTAAGACTTAAAGATTGCTGTACACCAGCAGGTGGAGCAATTTTTCCTTGAAAAATAGGCAAAAATCCCAGTGGCGAGATGTGCCAAGCTTATAGAGACATACCCCAAGAGACTTGCAGCTGTAATTGCTGCAAAACGTGGCTCTACAAAGTATTGACTTTTGGGGGGGATGCTCAAGTTTACATTTTTTTTTGTTATTTCTTGTTTGTTTCACAATAAAAAATGGTTTGCATCTTCAAAGTGGTAGGCATGTTGTGCAACTCAAATGATACAAACCCCCCCAAAATCCATTTTAATTCCAGGTTGTGAGGCAAGAAAATAGGAAAAATGCCAATGGGGTGAATACTTTCGCAAGCCACTATATCTAGCTTAGCTGTCAAACAATGTAAATCTGCACAGTTTCACATTGCACATCACTCTCTCGTTTAATGACATGTGCCACTCATTCTGACAACCCATCCATCCGTAATGCAGCACAATGTTGTAAACCATAACAACGTACAGTATGACGAACAGCGCGTCATACCATACATTTCCCCCCTTTCTAAAACCAGAGACTGGTACCATATGTAAAAATGTCCATCGGGCAAGAACCTAGAGTGAAGCCTGCAAGAAAGAAACATTAACCCTTAACTTCTTTGGGGTAGGGGGCATTATTTTCACGTCACGATGGAAAGCATGCCCAGAGTAAACGGCTTGCTACAAAGCCATAAAAGCTAGAATATGCATATTATTAGTAGATTTGGATGGAAACCACTCTGTAGTTTCTAAAACTGTTTGAATGATGTCTGTGAGTATAGCAGAATCCATATGGCAGGCAAAAACCTGAGAAAAAATCCAACCAGGAAGTGGGAAATCTGAGGTTGGTCGATTTTCAACTCAGCTCCTATTGAAGATACAGTGGGATATTGGTAATGTTGCAGAACCTTGTCTGATGCTTCTACTGTGAAGTGGGGCCAAAGGAGAACGGAATGAGTAAGGTCCGCCATGAGCTGACCATGCTCTCACCATGCACGTTCACATGAGGGAGCTCTGTTCCATCGCACTTTTGAAGACAAAGGAATTCTCCGGTTGGAACATTATTGAAGATTTATGTTAACATCCTACAGATTGATTCAATACATCGTTTGACATGTTTCTACTGACTGTTACGGAACTTTTTGACATTTCCTCTGCTTTTAGTGAACCCACTTTGTTACTTTGGATTTGTTTACCAAACGCGCTAACAAAAGTAACTATTTGGACATAAATGATGAACATTACCAAACAAAACAAACATTTCTTGTGGAAGTGGGAGTCCTGGGAGTGCATTCCGACTAAGATCAGCAAAGGTAAGTGAAGATTTATAATGCTATTTATGACTTTTGTTGACTGCATAATATGGCGGATATATTTGTGTCTTGATTGGGCTCTGAGCGCCGACTCAGATTATTGCATGGTTTGCTTTTTCCGTAAAGCTTTTTTGAAATCTGACACAGAGGTTGCAATAAGAAGAAGTGATTCTAAAATTCCATGCATAACACTTGTATCTTTTAGCAATGTTTATTATGAGTATTCCTGTAAATTGATGTGGCTCTCTGCAAAATCAAAGGATGTTTTGGAACTTCTGAACGTAAAGCGCCAATGTAAACTCAGATTTTTATATGAACTTTACCAAACAAAACATACATGTATTGTGTAACATGAAGTCCTATGAGTGTCATCTGATGATCATCAAAGGTTAGTGATGAATTTTATCTCTATTTCTGCTTTTTGTGACTCCTCTCTTTGGCTGAAAAAATGGCTGTGTTATTCTGTGAATAGGCACTCACCCTGGATTTACAACAAGTGTATCTTTAAAATGGTGTAAAATACATGTATGTTTGAGGAATTTAATTTAATTATGGGATTTGTGTTTTGAATTTGGCGCCCTGCAGTTTCTCTGGCTGTTGAAGAGGTGGGACGCTACCGTCTCACGTACCCTAGAGAGGTTAAACGGAAGAGGTAAATAACGACTCTCCGAACTAGCCAGTTCATTTCATTAACCTGGAATTTGACTAAGATGGCACTGGAGCCTAAGAATGAACGGAGGTTAAGTAGTCCCCCAGATGAGCAGGGCAAGTTTTTTTCCCTCATAGGCGGCTCTTCAGCCACCCAGGCTGTGGCTCTGGCCCTTGGGGTGCCCACAGAGGCTGGGGCTCGGATAGTAGTGGAGGAGGTCCATCAGGTAGCGTCTCTGGCCTGTAAGTCAGTTTTGTGGGAATTTGTGTTCCTTGAGGGGCAGGGACTTTTCTGAGGCGGATGGAGTGCCAGTGTGATCCATTGCTAAGCATGAAGGTTGCGGGCCCCAGTTGTTGACTGACCTGCAAGGGGTCCGACCAGAATGAGGACATTTTGTTGCACCGCTGAGGTCGTCGGGCTCGTACCCAGTCTGACACTTGGATGATTGGCTTCTTCACCCTGTGTGCCTTGTCGAAACGCTGTTTCATTGCTCTGTGGTGCCTGGTCACTGCCTGCTTTTCTTGGGTGGAGCCTGGTCGCCGGTTCTGCTACTCATTGTGTTCGGAGTCTGTCCAGTGGCAGTTCCATCTTACGACCCAGCAAGACAGATGCCGGGGAGACCTGTGTTGTTGTGTGTTTGCATGAGCTGTAGTGCATTAGCGTTTAGTGTACCCCTGGACCAGGTGTGCTCTAATGCTGTTCTTCAGTGTTTGGTTGAAGCGTTCCACCCCTCTGTTAGTTTGTGGTTTGTAGTTGGATATTTTTATTCCCTCGTTGCTGCGATAGGAGGAAAACTCGACAGAGGTTAGCTGAGGTCCATTGTCCATGGTGAGGGAGAAGGGTAGGCACCACCTTGTGAACAGACTTTCTAGGATGTCCTCGATGGCTTGTGTTGTGACAGTTCCGACAGGAACCACTTCTGGCCACTTAGATTGGGGGTCATATGCCACCACCAGGAAGCGATGATGGTGAGGGACTGCATGCCCATTGATCTCGGCACAGATGTCCAGCTGGATGTACTCCCAGGGGTGCTATGGCCACGCAAGAGGCTGAAAGGGGGGGGGGGGGGGGGGGAGAACTTTCCTGTTTTCACACTGAGGAGGCATGCAGCACAATCCCTGACCAGGTTTTCAGTGTCATGGCCGATTCCTGGCCACCACACAACATTAATGCTTGACATTAATGCTTGACATTGCTGCTATGCCCGAGTGACCCTCAAGCACCATTGATAGAACACGTGCACGAAGGCCACTCGGGACCACAATGCAAAACGAGAGAGACACAGACTTCTTCCCAGCAAGAAAGTTTGTGCTTCACTCTGGTGAAAGTTGCCAGCTCTACCGGCACACGTGCTGACCAGTGCGTATGTAGGTGTACAGGGTAGACAGCGTGGGATCCTGTTCCGATGCCTGCTTCAGCTCCTCCAGTGAGACGGCTGACCGAAGGGGAGCGTAGAGCATGTTTCGTTGTCGTCTGACAAGACGGTCGGAGTAGGAGCGTCAAATGAGAATGAGAGGAGGTCTGGCCAATGCCCTCCCCGGAGTGAACTTCAGCTGAGAGTCATACTGTCTGAGGCGGTCGGCCCATCTGTGCAGCCGAAGTGGCTTGTGGCCAGTTCCTGATGCTGACAGTAGCGTTGTGAGGGACTGGTGATCAGTTCGGAGCGTGGACAGCCGGCCGTATAGGTAGAGGTGCCACCTTTTGCACGTCCAGACACAGGTGCTTCTCAGTGCCACACAGTGCTTCTCGTTCGCCCACAGAGTACTGTTGTTCAGTTGAGCTCAGGGCCCTTGAGGCGAAGGTGACGGGCCTCTCAATGCCATTCTGCAGCTGTAAGAGGACAGCTCCTAGTGCTCCAGCTGAGGCGTCACAGCTGACAATGGTGGGGCAGACGGGGTCAAAGTGGGGCCTGTGAGTAAAAACTGTGAGGCAGCCCAGTCCATCAAACAGAGTTGGCCAGTTCTGTTGCCATGTGCCGGTAACTTGTTGGATAGCTGATCCACTCATCTCTCAGTGTGAACCCCAAGCCTGTGAAGAGGTCGAGGCTCAGGAGGTTGGCACCCCGCTTTGCCTCGTGAAATGTAAATGATGGCAGGTGCTTGGCATCACAGTGTACTGGGTCCTGGAGGGTGCCTGCAATGTCTCTTGGATCTACCATACTCACACAGGGCAGTGGAGTGCTGTTAGCTGAAAAACTTGTAGTAAGTTGTAGTAAGTAGTAAGTAACTTGTAGTAAGTAGTAAGTTGCAAGGTTGAGCAATGACAAGGTTGAGCAATGACACCGCAGCGCCAGTAGCAAAGGCAAACCCAACTCACCCAGCTGTACGGTGCATATATTGAATGGCACATGGTTAGTGGCGACGGTTCGGATGTCAGTGTAATTATGTTGAAAGCAAGATGAAAATAAGGGCCTGTTCTTGGTGGAGCTAGTAGCTGGGGCAGAATGACACACTTTAGCAAAGTGATTGTATTTTGAACAGTTCTTGCATATTTTCCCACGGGCTGGGCAGTTTGAAGCCCTTGAATTGTGAGAGCTAGCTCCACAGTTCACTGCACCTGTACATAGCTCATCTGTAAATAGCCCATCCAATCTACCTCGTCCCCATACTGTATTTATTTATTTATCCTGCTCCTTTGCACCCCAGTATCTCAACTTGCACATTCAGCCTCTGCACATCCTACCATTCCATTGTTTAATTGCTATATTGTAATTACTTTGCCACCATGGCCTATTTATTGCCTTACCTCTCTTATCCTACCTCATTTGCACATGCTGTATATAGATTTTCCTACTGTATTATTGATTGCATGTTTGTTTATTCTGTGTTGTTGTATGTGTCGAACTGCTTTGCTTTATCTTGGCCAGGTCGCAGTTGCAAATGAGAACTTGTTCTCAACTAGCCTACCTGATTAAATGAAGGTGAAATGAAATAAACAGTTGCCACAGCTACTTCTGTTGGTTTGTCTGTGTGCCTGCTGCACGGGCATGTCGGTGTATGTCCATGCAGCTATCGACGTGGGAGGGAGTGCGCAGTGCGTGGCTGGGGGCAGAGTGTATGCTGCAGAGCTGTCTGTTAGCATAGTAGAGCATTCCAAAGCCGTTTCAACCTGGAGTGCTATCTTAATAGCTCCATCAAGTTGAAAAAATGATCCGATTCCAAAATAAGTTTCTCCCTTGTCTTTTCACATAACGTCCCCTCTATATCAGCTGATCTCTGATAATATCGTCCTGAAGTGTCCCATAGTTGGTTACAAGAGCTAGCCAAATCCCTCAGATTGGCCAAATAGCTTTGAATGGACTCACCCCGGCGTTGGTGTCTTTTCCGTAACCGGTAGTGTTGGAGGAGCACACGCTCTTTCCCGGGGAAGTGGTTCCATAGGAGGCTGACTGCAGCGGTGAATGTAGGAGCCAATCTAAGCGCTCTGAAAATCCTCTGTCCCTCTGTACCAAGGCAGTGACGGAGCACTGCTGTTCTCCGCTGGTCGGAGACTGTAGAAAAGTCCATAGCTTCGAGATAAGTAACCAATCCTCGACTTTGGCGATGTCATTTACAAAATAGCCTCCAATAACCTACTCAACAAATTGGATGCAGTCTATCACAGTGCAATCCGTTTTGTCACCAAAGCCCCATATACTACCCACCATTGCGACCTGTACGCTCTCGTTGGCTGGCCCTCGCTTCATACTTGTCGCCAAACCCACTGGCTCCATGTCATCTACAAGACCCTGCTAGGTAAAGTCCCCCCTTATCTCAGCTCGCTGGTCACCATTGCATCTCCCACCTGTAGCACACGCTCCAGCAGGTATATCTCTCTAGTCACCCCCACAACCAATTCTTTCTTTGGCCGCCTCTCCTTCCAGTTCTCTGCTGCCAATGACTGGAACGAACTACAAAAATCTCTGAAACTGGAAACACTTATCTCCCTCACTAGCTTTAAGCACCAACTGTCAGAGCAGCTCACAGATTACTGCACCTGTACATAGTCCACCTATAATTTAGCCCAAACAACTACCTCTTTCCCTACTGTATTTAATTTATTTATTTATTTTGCTCCTTTGCACCCCATTATTTTTATTTCTACTTTGCACATTCTTCCATTGCAAAACTACCATTCCAGTGTTTTACTTGCTATATTGTATTTACCTTGCCACCATGGCCTTTTTTGCCTTTACCTCCCTTCTCACCTCATTTACTCACATTGTATATAGACTTGTTTATACTGTATTATTGACTGTATGTTTGTTTTACTCCATGTGTAACTCTGTGTCGTTGTATGTGTCGAACTGCTTTGCTTTATCTTGGCCAGGTCGCAATTGTAAATGAGAACTTGTTCTCAACTTGCCTACCTGGTTAAATAAAGGTGAAATAAAAAAAATTAAAAAATAAAATAAGTGTTAAAACGTTCAAGCCAGTTATTCCACGGGACTGGATGTTTGCACGGCGAGGAATGGTGCTGGTGGTGGTTAACTGAATTCAGCCATCTTCGTCGCTAATGTTATATCTAGCTTGGCTGTCAAAGAACGCACATCTGCACATCTGCACAGTTTCACATTGCACAAGTACACCCAGCAACCCTGTTTTACAGGCACACAAGTGCACACACAAAGAGAGACACACACACAGTTCCCCCAAACGGGTTAAAAAACAAGTTCATGCAGCATGTCATCATCGTTCCAGACAAGAGGACGGAAACTGTTGGATTAGTTGTTTTCCTCCTTCATCCAAATGAATTCGAGCAAAAAGAGGCAGCCACAACAACAAGTTAACATGTAAGAATGATAAAAGGGCTCAATGGTTTTCTCTACTCTGTGTCTTCATAGTTGTGGAAATGACTTTTATTCATTTTGCTTCACTATCCTGTTTCAAATGAAGGCCTCTATCCCATTTTGTGGGATTAAATCTTTTCACTATACTTTCAGTATTCAAAATAAATGGGATGGAATGATCTGGCTGCTACTGGAAGATGGATAATCTGTGTCATAACAACCATGTATTTATTAGAAACCTGGAGTATTATCCAGAACTGGGACAGGTCATATCATTAACATGGCCTACACATTCAATTGTGACCTCAGTTAAAAAAGTACAAGCTGTCTTCACTCACAGAGGATGAGACGGGTTGTAGTGCATCACCAATTAATACCCTTATGTAGACTGACAGATGTTGGTGGCAGAACAACATGCAACAGTTATGGACCAAAATCAAATATTACTTAACTATGCTTCTGTTTGAATGTGTAAGCACACTATTACAGACTGCCAATCAATGTAATTTCACGCTTGGCCATCATATATTGATAATAGAGGCCTAAGAAGGCATATTTACAACAGTGTAATAAGTGCTGTGGATGTTTTGCTAAGAAAGTTAAGACTAGATCCTTCACTAGATGACTTCATTGTCTCTGATTCCATTAGAGACCATTGTCTCAGGCTCTGTATCCCTACAATAATACAGCACTGCAGATGTTGCTTTTAGGATGCTTAATGATCGTCTCATACAAAGTCCACATAATTCATCGGCATAGAATCGAATAATTCAACTAGGCATAATCTATAGCTTTTGTAAAGGAATTGTGAAGGTAGAAGTGGTAAGAACTAGTCAGCAATTCAGATGACAACATAGGCTTTCCTTCTCGTGGAAATTTGATTACAACCAAAGAGTTAGAAGAATTTATTGCCCTGTCAAAAATATTTACACCTCTGCCCAATCAATTAAATTGGACCCGAAGCAAGGTATAATTTATGTAGCCTGTTAGCAAACACATCTATTACAAAACAGAAGACAAGTTAAGGATTAGCATTTATTGCAGTCGTTTTCATCACATATTACACTCAAACTAATATTGGAATTCACCTGTCAGAGTAGACTAGCCTACCTGCAACCTACTCTATAGTGAATGTTTTTCAACCGCTATGTGAAGCAATCGGTATGCACGGTCACTAAGTCTGCAGCAAGCACGCATCTCTTGGTGCGCAAGACCAGTCCAACGTGGTCCCGAATGCTTCATTCAGGATGTGGCGAAACACAGTATTTGGGCTATGTGCCCAACTGAACCAATGCACCTGTTACAGTGCGCAACACAGCTTGGACAGCAGGATATGAAAAGCCCTTACAGGGCTTCAGTCATAATAGTCATAATTCCCTTCAGTCATAATATAATATCACATGCATTTGGTGAATAATCATCACTTACGCTGCGGTTTTGTCCCAAACAGCAAACCACTACATGATTGTGTCCCCCGTCAAGGCGAAAGTAGTGCTGGTTAGTTTGGGATCATCTCCTCTGATGCCTTAGGCTTCTCCTCTGGAAGTCCCTCTCCTCTCCTCGTGTTCCACTTGAATCGGCCCAGTCTTTCCGTCCAGTAACGGACCAGGACTCCTTCGCTCATCCGAGGTCTCTCCTTTCAAATCGGGGCCATCAGTCCTCAGACACGCTATACTCGGGAGTTCGGGACCGCTTCGCTCTCTCGTTTTCACTAAGTCCAGATGAATCTTCCAGAGCGACTTTTACTGTAACTCCATCGTCAGTGAACCTCGTGTCATCCTTGTAAACACCTGCATGTTGGGTGTCGCTTAGTACTCAAGTAATTGGTTAGTACTCCACCCGGACTAGTTCCAAAGTTTTGTCACCCATCTCGGACCCAGCTCTATGCGTACGGGTATCCAGTTGTAATTCCTCCAGGTGTAGCTGGACCGGCGACGGTCACAATGCGTAAATTATCTCCGCCTTGGCATTTAGCTGGGTATGAGCGGAGATCAGAAGCCAGGCACACCGAGTTAAGTGCAAGCAGGGGCATCAGATGGGCATGTCCATCTCAGATCATGACCATCAACGTAATAGTAGGCTACAAAAAAAGTAATAATTTACTTTTATTCCAATCTCTATTAAAATATCACCGCTTTTTAGCGTATCGGTTGGTTGGCTTTATGACCATGTAGATCACTCTGAGTGAAGCTACCACCCTGTGCGCCTTTCTTTCAGAGAGCAGAGATAGTGGTTAAATAACCAGTCAGTCGTTTAGGCAAGGCGCATATTGTTTTGATTTTGATGTCGGCATTTGAGACAGCTGTTTTATTCATCGGTTACTTTCACCTTAATGTCATGTTGTGTTGTTGAAGTCGGCATAGGCGGTGCATCAAATAAACTAGGGGAAGCTTCCCTGAATTAAATTGAATTAAAAAACATATATTTAATTACTGGTGCCTTTACAGAAATAAATACAATAATTCAAAATACTACAAAGCAATGAGTTGTGGATTGTTTTAAGCGTGCAATTTGAGCAGCATGCCTGACAAATAGCCTACTTTACCAAATAGCTGATTGTTGAGTTACAGCTCTAAGTGAAAAGCAGTAAAATAGCCCTAGGCCCATCACAATATTTCGACATACAATCTTAGGAAAAACATAGTTTAGAAAGCAAATGGTTTTTGGTGCAAATACAAGAACATACTCTCTAGTTTGTCTCTAGTTATCAAAATTCTTAACTCTGAATTGAGCGAAAAGCAGAGCAGAGGACATATTAATTCTTAATCATTAGATCAGTACCACTGGAAAGGTTTTTCAAGAAGATCATTTCCTCTTCCTGTCTAGATGGTGATATTGTACAATTTGTGTCTCCCCTTCTCGAGGCCTAGATTAAATTGTTTGAATTCAAGACAAGGTCGTTTATACTGATCTGTTTGTCAGCATCAGCATACTAGGCTACTAATTTGTGCCTTAAAAAAATATATACAGCTTATGTCTCCAGCCATATAAAGTGTAGTATAATTGCATGAAAGGTGTTTCTAAAAGGCCACATTTTTCCTGGGCAAAGAAAGGAGAATACATTTCTCTCATTAGGCCTATACTTTGCATTCGGAAAGTATTCAGACCACTTGACTTTTTTCACGTTTTGTTGTTACAGCCTTATTCTAAAATTGATCAAATGTAAAATGTTCATCATCAATCTACACCATAATACCCCATATACTGTGTAGATTGAATTTTTTGCAAATTTATAAAAAACATGCTCTGAGACTCGAAATTGAGCTCAGGTGCATCCTGTTTCCATTGATCATCGATGAGTTGTTTATTCAACTTGAATGGAGTCCACCTGTGGTCAATTTAATTGATTGGACATGATTTGGAAAGGCACACACCTGTCTATATAAGGTCAAACAGGATTGTGTCGGCGCACAGATCTATGTAAGGGTACAAAAATAT
Organism: Oncorhynchus mykiss; assembly: GCF_057628025.1. Classification (NCBI taxonomy): domain Eukaryota; kingdom Metazoa; phylum Chordata; class Actinopteri; order Salmoniformes; family Salmonidae; genus Oncorhynchus; species Oncorhynchus mykiss. The sequence goes on along the minus strand of NC_143034.1, from coordinate 25,666,671 downwards.
GTCTGCAACATTGAAGGTCCCAAAGAACACAGTGGCCATCATTCTTAAATGGAAGAAGATTGATCCCTCCAGTTCTCTGCTGCCAATGACTGGAACGAATTGCAAAAATCACTGCAGTTGGAGACTTATATCTCCCTCATTAACTTTAATCATCAGCTGTCAGAGCAGCTTACCGATCGCTGCAGCTGTTCACAGCCCATCTGTAAATAGTCCATCCAACCAACTACCTACCTAATCCCCAAATTAGTTTTTGTTTTCTGCTCTTTTGCACACAAGTATTTCTACTTGCACATCCTCATCTGCACATCTATCACTTCAGTGTTAATAGCTAATTTGTCATTACTCCTCCACTATGGCCTATTTATAGCCTTACCTCCTTACTTCATTTCCACACACTGTATACAGATATTTATATTGTGTTATTTACTGTATGTTTGTTTACACCATGTGTAACACTGTGTTGTTGTTTTTGTCGCACTGCTTTTCTTTATCTTGGCCAGATCACAGTTGTAAATGAGAACTTTTTCTCAACTGGCCTACCTGGTTAAATAAAGGTGAAATAAACATTTTTAAAACATTGAACCACCAAGCACTTCCTAGAGCTGGCCGGCTGGCAAAGCTGATCAATCGTGGGAGAAGGGCCTAGGTCAGGGAGGTCACCAAAGACCAGATGGTCACTCTGACAGAGCTCCAGAGTTCCCCTGTGGAGATGGGAGAACCTTCCCGAAGAACAACCATCTCTGCAGCACTCCTCCAATCAGGCCTTTATGGTAGTGTGGCCAGATGGAAGCCCCTCCTCAGTAAAAGGCACATGACAGCCTGCTAGGAGTTTGCCAAAAGACACCTAAAGAACTCTCAGACCATGAGAAACAAGATTTTCTGGTCTGATGAAATCAAGATTAACCTTTTTGGCCTGAATGACAAGCGTCACGTCTGGAGGAAACCTGGCACAATCTCTATGTTGAAGCATGATCATGATCTCTTTGTCAAAGAAGTTGTCACGCCCTGGCCATAGAGGCTTGTATTCTCTATTTTGATTAGGGTGTGACTAGGGTGGGCATTCTAGTTCATTTATTTATATGTTTTTTATTTCTTTGTTTTTTGCCTAGTGTGGTTCCCAATCAGAGGCAGCTGTTTATCATTGTCTCTGATTGGGGATCACATAAGTTGTCATTCTCCTTTTGGTGTTTGTGGGATCTTGTTTTTTGTTACCTCTGTGAAGCCTGCAGAACGTGATGTTCGTCATTCTTTTGTTGTTTGTTTGGTGTTCTGAGTAAATAAAGAATCATGGACACTTACCACACGCACTTTGGTCTCCTTCCAGCGACGGACTTTACAGAAGTTCATGAATTTATCACTGCTGAAGTGAAAGCCATCCTCTCCTGGGGAATGCTGCTTTTTAGTTACCTTTGTGACAGTATCAAAAATAAATTATATATTTTCCTCAATTAAGTTGGGGAAAAAGGATGATCGAGCAGCAGTGAGGGCTCTTCGAAACTGCACAGTACTGTCTTTCCAAGCTAGTCTGAAGACTTCCAGCTTGGTTTAGCGTCACTTCCGTTCCAATTTTCTGGAAGCTTGCTTCAGAGCTCGGGTATTTTCTGTATACCAGGGAGCTAGTTATGACAATTTTATTTTGTTTTTAGGTGCGCGACTGCATCTAGGGTATTATCTTCTCTAGGATAGGGGGCAGCATACCAAATTTTGGATGAAAAGCAAGCCCAAATTAAACTGCCTGCTACTCATCCCCAGAAGATAAGATATGCATTAGTAGATTAGGATAGAAAAAACTCTGAAGTTTCTAAAACTGTTTGAATCATGTCTGTGAGTATAACATAACTTATTTGGCAGGTGAAACCCGAGGACAAACCATTCAGATTTTATTTTTTGACGTCACTCTCTTTTCAATGAGATTTCATTGGGAATCCAGATTTCTAAGGGACCTTCTTGCAGTTCCTATCGCTTCCACTGGATGTCAACAGTCTTTAGAAATTGGTTGATGTTTTTACTTTGTGTAATGAAGAAGTAACACTGTTTAGAACGAGGCTAGAGTGAAGAGACTCTTTGTTAGAGGCGCGTGACCTGAAAGCTAGCTATAGTTTGTTTTCCTCCTGTATTGGACACAGATCATCCCGTCTTCAATTGTATAGATTATTTACGTAAAAAAATACCTAAAGTTGTATTACGATGTTTTGGCAAAGTTTACAGGTAACTTTTGAGATATTTTGTAGTCACGTTGCGCAAGTTGGAACCGGTGTTTTACTGGATCAAACGTAAATACATGAACATTTTGGATGTATATCAACGGAATTAATCGAACAAAAGGACCATTTGTGATGTTTATGGGACATATTGGAGTGCCAACAAAAGAAGCTCCTCAAAGGTAAGGCATGATTTATATTTTTATTTCTGCGTTTTGTGTTGCTTAGTGACCTGCAAGTTTGAAATATGTTTTCTCTCTTTGTTTATGGAGGTGCTACCCTCAGATTGTAACGTTCTGGGTGTCGTGAGTGGGAAGTCAGGCGCAGGAAGCAGAGAGTTCAATATAGTGCTCTTTTAATGCACACACCGTGAACAACGGCCACCCCACGAAACACTGGATGCTCAAAACAAATGCCCCAGACACGGGGGACGAAAACTGTCCAGCAAACTCCACGAACATAAACCAACACGTTTGTCTACACCAAACTCAAAGGTTACAATATTTAATCCCGCACAATAAAGCCCAACTAATTACAGCAAACTCAAAACAGGTGTAACCAATAAACACATAAGGAGGGGGAGGAAATAATCAGTGGCAGCTGGTAGGCCGGCGACGACGACCGCCGACCGCCGCCCGAACGGGAAGGGGAGCCACCTTCGGTCGGAGTCGACCCGGAGGACGAGGCGCAGGGCGATCCGGATGGAGGCGATGGAAATCCCTCAACATTGACGGATCCAAAATGTCCTCCACCGGTACCCAGCACCTCTCCTCCGGACAGTACCCCTCCCAGTCCACGAGGTACTGCAGGCCCCTCACCCGGCTTCTCGAGTCCAGAATGGCCCATATCGTGTACGCCGGGGACCCCTCGATGTCCAGAGGGGGAGGAGGGACCTCCGGCACCTCACCGTCCTGCAGGGGACCAGCTACCACCGGCCTGAGGAGAGACACATGAAACGAGGGGTTAATGCGATGATAGGAAGGGAGTTGTAATCGATAACACACCTCGTTTATTCTCCTCAGGACTTTGAAGGGCCCTACACACTGCGGCCCCAGCTTCCGGCAGGGCAAGCGGAGGGGCAGGCTTCGGGTCGAGAGCCATACTCTGTCCCCCGGTACAAACACGGGGGCCTCACTGCGGTGGCGGTCAGCACTCCTTTTCTGCCGTCCACTAGCTTTGTTGGAGGGATTCCTGGACAGCCCTCCTGGTCTCCTTGGAGCGCTGCACCCATTCCTCCACCGCAGGAGCCTCGGTCTGGCTCGGATGCCATGGTGCCAGGACCGGCTGGTACCCCAACACACACTGAAAGGGGGACACGTTAGTAGAGGAGTGGCGTAGTTAGTTATGGGCCATTTCGGCCCAGGGGATGTATCTTTCCCACTCCCCTGGCCGGTCCCGGCAATACGACCTTAGAAACCTACCCACTTCCTGGTTCACTCTCTCCACCTGCCCATTACTCTCGGGGTGATAACCGGAGGTCAGGCTGACCGAGACCCCCAGACACTCCATGAACGCCCTCCATACTCGGGACGTGAACTGGGGGCCCCGATCAGAAACAATGTACTCCGGCACCCCGTAATGCCGGAAGACATGGGTGAATAATGCCGCAGCAGTTTGTAGGGCTGTAGGGATACCGGGCAGCGGGAGGAGACGGCAGGACTTAGAGAGCCCAACTAATTACAACAAACTCAAAACAGGTGTAACCAATAAACACATAATGAGGGGGAGGAAAGAATCAGTGGCAGCTAGTAAGACGACGACCGCCGAGCGCCACCCGAACGGGAAGGGGAGCCACCTTTGGTCGGAGTCATGACACAGATAATAGCATTGTTTGCTTTCGCCGAAAAGCCTTTTGAAATCTGACATGTTGGCTGGATTCACAACAAGTGTAACTTTAATTTGGAATCTTGCATGTATGATTTCATGAAAGTTAGAATTTTTTTAATTTGGCACTCTGCATTTTCACAGGCTTTTGGCCTGTTGTGGACGCTAGCGTTCCTTTATATCCCAGAGAGGTTATGCAAGGTTAAATTGAGTTCCTCAGTTAGGTGGTTAACAGACTTTTGTACTCTATCGTCCTTCGGTAGGTGCAGGGAGTCTGGAAGGAAATATAGGAATCTTTGAGTTGTGCGAGAATTTATAGCACGGCTTTTGAAGCCTGACACAAAATTAAATGAATGTGTTGTGTCATGGCTGATAATATTCACATTTTTGGTGACTTCAATATTCTCATGGAAAAGTCCACAGACCCATTCCAAAAGGCATCATCGACAAAGTGGGTTTTGTCCAACATGTCTCCGGACCTACTCACTGCTACAGATATTCTGGACCTAGTTTTGTCCCATGGAATAAATGTTGTGGATCTTAACATTTTTTCTCATAATCCTAGACTATCGGACCACCATTTTGTTACGCTTGCAATCGCAACAAATAATCTTCTCAGACCCCAACCAAGGGTCGTCAAAAGTCGTGCTAAAAGGTCTCTTCTTCCAGACTCCCTCTGCCTACCCAATGATGTTAGAGGACAAAAATCAGTTAACCACCTAACTGAGGAACTCAATTTAACCTTGCACAATACCCTAGACGCAGTCGCACCCCTAAAAACTAAAAACATTTGTCATAAGAAACTAGCTCCCTGGCTTACAGAAAATACCCGAGCACTGAAGCAAGCTTCCAGAAAATTGGAACGAAAATGGCGCAACACCAAACTGGAAGTCTTCCGACTAGCTTGGAAAGACAGTACTGTGCAGTATCGAAGATCCCTCACTGCTACTCAATCATCCTATTTTTCCAACTTAATTGAGGAAAATAAGAACAATCCAAATGTATTTTTGATACTGTTGAAAGCTAACTAAAAAGCAACATTCCCCAACAGAGGATGGCTTTCACTTCAGCAGTAATAAATTCATGAACTTCTTTGAGGTGTGGCCCTCATGATCATTAGAAAGCAAATTACGGATGTGTACCAAACTCACTAAAAGTGGCAGTAATAAAGCCTCTCTTGAAAAAGCCAAACCTTGACCCAGAAAATATTAAAAACTATCGGCCTATATCAAATCTCCCATTCCTCTCAAAAATGTTAGAAAAAGCTGTTGCGCAGCAACTCACTGCCTTCCTGAAGACAAACAATGTATACGAAATGCTTCAGTCTGGTTTTAGACCCCATCATAACACTGAGACTGCACTTGTGAAGGTAGTAAATTAAACTTTAATGGCGTTAGGGTCACTAGTGTAACCAGGTGATGCCACATTTAACACAGTAAATTCATCAGGCTTAAACCATGTTTCAGTCAGGCCAATCACATCAAGATTATGATCAGTGATTAGTTCATTGACTATAAGTTCCTTGGAAGAGGCAGATCTAACATTAAGTAGCCCTATTTTGAGATGTGAGATGTCACATTCTCTTTCAAAAATGACAGGAATTGAGGTCTTTATTTCAGTGAGATTGCTAAGGCGAACACCGCCATGTTTTGTTTTGCCCAACCTAGATCGAGGCACAGACACGGTCTCAATGAGGATAGCTGAGCTGACTACACTGACTTTGCTAGCGGCAGACTCCACTAAGCTGGCAGGCTGGCTAACAGCCTGCTGCCTGGCCTGCACCTTATCTCATTGTGGAGCTAGGGGAGTTAGTTAGTTCGTAGATAAAATGAGAGCACCTCTCCAGCTAGGATGGAGTCCGTCTCTCCTCAGCAGGCCAGGCTTGGTCCTGTTTGTGGGTGAGTCCCAGAAAGAGGGACAATTATCTACAAATTATGTATCTTGGGAGGGGCAGAAAACAGTTTTCAACCAGCGATTGAGTTGTGAGACTTTGCTGTAGAGCTCATCACTCCCCCTGAATGGGAGGGGTCCAGAGACAATTACTCAATGCGATATCTTTCTAGCTAATTTACACGCTGAAGCTATGTTGCGCTTGGTGACCTCTGAATGTTTCATCCTAACATCGTTGGTGTAACTACTTAGCTTTGGCTGGTGGAGGTCCTGATGAATCACGTCCAGATAAATCGTCCGTGGTGAAAAAGTTGAGCGAGGGGGAAAAAATGTCAAATATAAAACGGTAATTAAAAAATGTTAACCGCAAGTTGTCAGGTAGCAAATTCAGGTTAGCAACAAACCACACAGCAGCATGTAAACAAGTCTACAATTTGTGACCGGAAATTTCACTAGAGTACCTCAGAATGGATGCAATGATGTACAGTATGTTTTCTGACCTATAGTTTGATAAGGCTAATACAGATGTAGGATCTTACAACAATCATTCGGTTGCTGGATAACTTTCCTGTAATGCATGAAATTTAAGATTACAATTTTGAAAAATGCATCAACCCCTACAAAAATGTCCATTAATTATTATCTGCATAATACGATTATATTTCTGCTGTAGAAAACTGGCTCAATTTAAGATCCAACATCTGTACTTTAATATGGGTTTTACCCATAAACAGCAGCCTACAATGGACAGCGGGGTAGAAAATCATATGCTAACCCACCTGGTGCAATCAATTAAAAGTATGACTCTCATCAAAAGTTCAGAGAACGTTATCAAATGCATTCCAGACATCGACACAAAACGAAATGTTGACTCAGCAATAGCTACAACTTATTGGTTTCCCTGCCCCAATTAGATAGCATTTTTAATGTTTACATCCACACGAGTACACACACAACATAGCCAGGAAACATATAGTTTTTTTGGGAAATACAAATACAGGCATCCACAGGCCGGCAGCACTTGTAATGACTATTCATTAATAATTAAGAAAAGGCAAATTAAGGGATGAAAAAAACTTTTCGCCTTAACCCTACCAGTCCTGAAACCCCGGCAAAAATGGGCTTTTAATTTATCTGACTTTCATTTATCTGCATATCCAGCCTTTACATTTAGCCTCACAATTAAGTGTTTTACCATTTTCTTTTCAGGACAACCCCGGGCAACACTAAACAATTTCACATAAACGGTTGCATTCATGAGTATTATTGACAAATGTAAAAAATAAGATCTGACAAAACAAAAACCTGATAAAATTAATTTATATGAATCCTGTAAGTACAGAATTTGTTTACTCAGTGGGAAATTAATATCCAACTAGTCATTGACAACTGTGTGGATTTTGGAGTTTGTGACGGCAACTATGTGAGCTCATTACAGTATTATAGACACTACATCATGGGATTTCCTATTATCTTCTATGTGGAAGACAACTCTTCTAACAACTCTTGTGAGCGAAACATGTTACATGTGCATGCTCGTGAGAGTCAGTTTTTAATAGATAGCTTTTACTGTAATAGTTTTTAGCTCACTCAGACTCTACGGTATCCACCATTGTCTCTCAAACACCGTTCTAGCTCAGACCTCATTAATCAAGTAATAGATTCATCCAATGGTCCATCTCATAAGTCTGTAGCTCAAACACACAATATTTAAAAGGGGTTAGAAGTCCAAAGAGCGCCGGCATTACAGTGGGACTCATTGGGTTAATGCCAACAGTGAAGAGTTTATTTATACATTGTCAACATTTGTTAAGGGTGTTTTACATTGTAGTGTATTCCAAGAGTTTAAATTCTTTCTCTCTCTCCTCTTTCTCTCTCTCTCTGCTCCCCCTGCTTCTTCTCTTTCTCTCTTTCCACCCCCCTCCCCCCTCTCTCTCTCTCTGCCCCTCCACCTTCTTCTCTTTCTCTCTCTGCCCCTCCACCCTCTTTCTCTCTCTCTGCCCCCTCTCATCTTTCTCTCTCTCTGCCCCTCCCATTCTTCTTTCTCTCTCTGCCCCCCTTCTTCTCTTTCTCTCTTTCTTCCCACTACCTCTCCTATTTCTGCCCCCTCCCTCTCCACTTTCTCTCTCTCTGCACCCACCCTCTCCTATTTCTCTCTCTCTGCCCCGTCTCCTCTTTCTCTCTCTCTGCCCCACCTCCTTCCTCTCTTTCGCTCTCTCTGCCATTCCTTCTCTTTCTCTCTTTCTACCCCCTCCCTCTCCTCTTTCTCTCTTTCTGCCCCCTCCCTCTCCTCTTTCTCTCTCTCTGCCCCCTCTCTCTTCTTTCTCGCTCTCTGCCCCTCCTCTCTCTTCTCTTTCGCTCTCTCTGCCACTCCTCCCTCTGTCTCTCTCTCTGCCCCTTCCTCTTTCTCTCTTTCTGCCCCCCCTCTCCTCTTTCTCTCTCATTGCCCTTCCTCTTGCTCTCTCATTGCCCTTCCTCTTTCCCTCTCTCTGCCCCTCCCTTTCTTCTTTCTCTCTCTGCCCCCCTTCTTCTCTTTCTCTCTTTCTTCCCACTACCTCTCCTATTTCTGCCCCCCTCCCTCTCCACTTTCTCTCTCTCTGCACCCAACCTCTCCTATTTCTCTCTCTCTGCCCCGTCTCCTCTTTCTCTCTCTCTGCCCCACCTCCTTCCTCTCTTTCGCTCTCTCTGCCCTCCTTCTCTCTCTCTTTCTACCCCCTCCCTCTCCTCTTTCTCTCTTTCTGCCCCCTCCCTCTCCTCTTTCTCTCTCTCTGCCCCCTCCTCTCTCTTCTTTCTCGCTCTCTGCCCCTCCTCTCTCTTCTCCTTCGCTCTCTCTGCCCCTCCTCCCTCTGTCTCTCTCTCTCTCTCTGCCCCTCCTCCCTCTGTCTCTCTCTCTGCCCCTCTTTCTCTCTTTCTGCCCCCCCTCTCCTCTTTCTCTCTCATTGCCCTTCCTCTTGCTCTCTCATTGCCCTTCCTCTTTCCCTCTCTCTGCCCCTTCCTCTTTCTCTTTCTCTGCCCCTTCCTCTTTCTCTCTCTCTGCCCCTTCCTCTTTTTCTGCCCCCCCCCCCTCTCCCATTTCTCTCTTTCTGCACCCACCCTCTCCTCTTTGGATTAGATAATTACTATCAATTAATATGCCTCATCATAAGTTTTACTTTGAGCATGCATCTCCAAATAGAGTGAAGTCAAGTTGGTCCAATATACACGCTCAATTTGTGTAATTTCATGAACATAAACAGACTGTTCCTGCAAGAAACCAATTGATGATCTTGCAAGTATTTCTCTTCTCCTGGGGAAATGGTCAACACCTGAGTAAAAAATAGTTTACCTACAAAATAGAGCAGATGCCAAGGCAGGTCACATCTCAAAGCTAAAATAGATTCTGTCTTTTAGCAGTATTATTTTGCAAGTAGCAAGGTTAAAGAACAGTTATGGATATTGTTTTGACACCCAGAGAAGGAACGTCAGATGAGTATTCTGCACAAGCGGTCAAAACTTAAGTCAACAGGTCTTGGTTTGCACAGCTCAAAAAACAAATGTGCTTCTGTCAATAAAACAAAGATCTGTCATCTTGTAGCGATCCTCGCTATATGAGCCATGTTACTATTCCCACCAAGTGTGTTAACCCTACAAGCACGACACGTAGGTTGTTTCCTATTCACAGCAGTCGCAGGACCCTGCCCTGCCGTTTGATACATTGGTGTCAGAAGTGGGATGGCGGCTGTGAGGCCATTGGAATAGCATAGCCCGGGAAGGGTGATTGGGCTGAGTAGTGATACACGCTATATGAGCCATTTTACAATTCCAATCAAGCGGGATAACACTAGTGGTGTGATGTGTAGGGTATTTGCCATTCACGTCAATGACCAAGGTTCACTTCCCTGGCCCCTGTCCGCTACAATATTACAGTTTAAATGATCAAGTTTAATTAGGTTTATTGTTTTGTTGTCGCCGGAAAAGGACAACAACGCAATGAAGTTAGCTTTCATGTCTTGGTATATAAAAGAAAGTTCTAATCACTTTCAAACTCTAATCCTACCAACATCTTCAAATCATTCCATTTCTTCTAATTATATCACACATCTGAGTCATATCAACAGCTGACATCCTCAGAAGCCAAGACAAGATTGTATTCAGTGACACATCTTTGCATCTTAATCGTATCAGATTAAGTGTGTTTTTCAGTTCCCTCTGTTGCTACCGAGGTGGCCGCTAGCCCTCACCACGTCTACACAGGCATCAGACAGATGCATTATCGCCCTGTGTCTCTGGGGACAGCTCAATCTATATCACATTGGCAGCGCTAACAGATAATCATTAGCCGTGTCATCCAAACGCCGTAATTAAAAGGCCTAACTGAATTTAGCTGTAGAGGTCACACTAGCTGTTATTGAACTAGAGCAGCCACGCCCCAATCTTCTGAAATAGCTGCATCTCTTTGCATTTTCCTTTTTTAGCTTTTCCTAAGTGGACAGATCTGAGGGACTGGAATCAGGGGCTAAGGAATGTTTTAAATCAACCTTGAACCCCATTGGAGAGTCACTCTTAAATAGCTGCCTCTCTCTCTTTTTAGCTATTCCTAAATCGCCAGATCTGAAAGGAGTGGAATCGTGAAGTAACATTGAATGTTACATCTTCATTGACCTCAATTGGACAGTCAGGATTTTTCACCAACTTTGATTCACCAGTCTAAACTAAAGTCAGTATAGAAAACAGAAGAAATGATCAAAGGAGATCATGTATTAGTAATTAACATAAGCCTGTTAGACTGCACTATTTTGGCTACAAAGAAGTCCAGATTACCTGTTGGAATACTAAACATCAGACTATATCAAGTTGTTTTTTGGGGGAATTAATGATTGTAACACTGTTTTTTTTCTTAAATAAATATGATCAAAACCTTTATTTCATGTGGCGCCCTGGAGATTATGTCAAACGTGAATGACAGCGTGTCAGTCAAGCGTTTGAGTGTGTGACACTGAGCTGGTAGGGGGCATTCCAAACGTAACACCGTTGAACCGTTTGACAGTTTCTCACAAAGAGTTGTGAATGAAACTATATATGAAACTATTATTAAATGTGGAATACAATACAACTTCACTGTCCCAGTTACAGCGAACAACGGAAATCTTCTGCTCTGTTCCCAACCCTCAGTCCCCAGACAGCACACATACAGTTGAGAAAAGCACAGGGTCAAGCTGCACTGCCCCTGGATGGAGAGCATATGGTAGGGTTAAGGGCCCCATGGTAGTGGAATGTCTTGAGGAGGTGAAGCCAGCAGAAATCCAGATGCCAGATCAATTCCACCCATCTTCCAGCGCTCAGCTTCCAGCGCTCGAATCGTCCACCTTTCTACTAAAGGGCGCTAGGCTAACTAATTCCCTATTGGTCTGTATATACAGCCTGGTCGCATAGATTAGATGTAACATAGTAAATGTAAATCCGAGACACTCAAATGAGTATAATTTGTTAAGTTTGGTATGGTAACATCAAAAAGGTCAGGGTGGACGGGAAGATACAGTTGAAGTCGGAAGTTTACACACACATAGGTTGGAGTCATTAAAACTTGTTTTTCAACCACTCCACAAATTTCTTGTTTACAAGCTATAGTTTTGACAAGTCGGTTAGGACATCTACTTTGTGCATGACACAAGTCATTTTTCTAATAATTGTTTACAGACAACTTATTTCACTTATAATTCACTGTATCACAATTCCAGTGGGTCAGAAGTTTACATACATTAAGTTGACTGTGTCTTTAAACCGCTTGGAAAATTCCAGAAAATTATGTCATGGCTTTAGAAGATTCTGATAATTGTCATCATTTCAGTCAATTAGCGGTGTCCCTGTGGATGTGTTTCAAGGCCTACCTTCAAACTCAGCGCCTCCTTGCTTGACAACATGGAAAATCTGAAGAAATCATGTCTGGTTCATCCTTAGGAGCAATTTCCAAATGCCTGAAGGTACCACATTCATCTGCACAAACAATCGTACGCAAGTATGAACACCATGGGACCACGCAGTCGTCAAACCGCTCAGGAAGGAGACGGATTCTGTCTCCTAGAGATTAACGTACTTTGGTGCGAAAAGTGCAAATCAATCGCCGAACAACAGCAAAAGACCTTGTGAAGATGCTGGAGGAAACAGGTACAAAATAATGTATATCCACAGTAAAACGAGTCCTATATCGACATAACCTGAAAGGCCGCTCAGCAAGGAAGAAGCCACTGCTCCAAAACCGCCATAAAAAAGTCAGATTACAGTTTACAACTGCACATGGGGACAAAGATTGTACTTTTTGGAGAAATGTCCTCTGGTCTGATGAAACAAAAATTGAACTGTCTGGCAATAATGACCATCGTTATGTTTGGAGGAAAAAAGGGGTAGGCTTGCAAGCTGAAGAACACCATCCCAACCGTGAAGCACGGGGGTGGCAGCACCATGTTGTGGTTATTTTGAAGCAACATCTCAAGACATCAGTCAGGAAGTTAAAGCTTGGTTGCAAATGGGTCCTACAAATGGACAATGACCCCAAGTATACTTCCAAAGTTGTGTTAAAATGGCTTAAGGACAACAAAGTCAAGGTATTGGAGTGTCCATCACCACAAAGCCCTGACCTCAATCCCCTAGAAAATTTGTGGGCAGAACTGAACAAGCGTGTGCGAGCAAGGAGGCCTACAGACCTGACTCAGTTACACCAGCTCTGTCAGGGGAAACGTTTGACCTAAGTTAAGCCTTTAACCTAACTCCTAACTCCTTAACCTAACCTTAACCCTAACCTTTTCCCCAAACCCCTAGCCTAGCTTAACATTAGGCACTTAGCCACCTAGCTAACATTAGCAATAGGAAATTGGAATTCATAATATATCATACGAATTGTGATTGTAACATATCAAAATATATGATGGACATCCACAAAATAATACATACCGTACGAAATGAAACATATCAAACAAAATGGAGAGAGACAGACTTACATTTTCTACGTTATGTCTATCGCTGAGTCTAGGTTGGTGTATACTGAACTGCCAATCAACACAATTGAATAACTTCAGTAATATCACCACTTTGTATGATTTGATTCTGTAACTATTATTAATCATTCAGTAAACACTTGTATTATACCTATTACAATGTGTGTATAATGTGATGAATGTATCCGTGCAATCCTCTGTCAGACCAAACTATAGTACTACAGCAGATACATTAATTCTACATAATTCATACCAGAAACAATATGACAGCACATGATTCATTGGCGGCAAACTGCCTCTGTAGGACAACAACAGCATGTTTACCAACAAGCCCGACTCGATCAAATCAACAAGCGTTTTTGTGACTACTTTGTCACATAACGCCACTCCGGCTCCATTCATGTCAAAGAGGGAAAAAGAAGGACCGAAAAAGATTTTGGGTCCCATCTTCCTACGCTGCTGGTGATGAATGGGAGCAAGGTAGCTAAAGCTGAGGTCATCAATCATAGACTAGACTATTAATTAATGTTGTAGGAGGTAAGCCAGCAAAGACCTGTTCCACATCAGCAGAAAAAAGGAAAGCTATTCCAAGACCAACCTTATTTTAGCTATCGCAGCAACAACACAGAGGATTAAATGCAGTTTTTGGAAACAAATGCAGGTCTAATGGATACACTCACAAGCACGCACACACGGAAACACACACACACACACACACACACTCTTGTATTGTTGGAATTGAGCTAAGAGCTAAGACAATCCAGCCCTAGTCTTAAACCTCAGCATTATCAGGCTTGAGATGTGACTCACAGTGTTCATTACGCTACAATGTGATTCATGCCACTGGTCATTTATTATGCCATTGTAAATCATCTCCAAGAAGAAGCCTGGAAATAAACAAGTGTGCCATTATTGTCACCGCAATGTGATTCCACATTCATAAGGCAGCGGCGCTGCTGAGATAGACCTACATCCCGTCAAAGAGAATGTCACACCATAGAAAATGGATGGCACATAGTAAATTGACTATACACAGAGCCCATGAGACTACTATTAGGCTGTTTAGTATTTTTTTTGTGGGGTTATTCAGTCCACAGGTTTAAAGGAAATGTAATTCAAAGTTTAATGACACAGCCTTGGATGAACAAGGTTACCATGTTTGCATCCTCTGCATTTAACCCTTATGCCTGATAAAAGGCTTTCCGTTTACTGTAAATGATAAATGTGTACAGAAAGTTCTGAATGCCAAAAGATAATTTGGTGTCAAGTAATAAAATATATATAGTTTGAAGGGGGCAACAAAACAGTCCACCATTTTGATATGATGAACAACAATGGGAAAATGTATCCTCTAATACAGGTATTCCCAAACTGGGGAATTTTTAAAAACATTTCTAAAAAGTCCATTTATATTTTCCAACCGGGCTATACATTTAGGTGAGTTTTTTTCCCGCCTGAATAACTTTGTTTCACTGCCAAAAATAAAATGAAACCATGTAGTGTTCAGCAAAATAAGATCAATGTCAAATATAAGTAGCCTAGTCAAATAATTAACATCCAATCACATTAACCGTTACTCTCTCGTGGGAATTCCACTAACGGTCCGTATGTAGTCAGACGTAGCTGCTGCTCATGTTGGTATCTGTACTGATGGCGCTTAAGCCATGACAGGGAAACATAGTGGAGTGGTAAGGAGCGTGCAGGCAGTTGCTCCCGACGCCACTTGGGTACACTGCAGCATCCACCGAGAGACTCTTGCTGCCAAGGGAATGCCTGACAGCTTGAAAGACGTTTTGGACACTACAGTGAAAATGGTTAACTTTGTTAATGCAAGGCCCCTGAACTCTTGTGTATTTTCTGCACTATGCAATGAAATGGGCAGCGACCATGTAACGCTTTTACAACATACAGAAGTGCACTGGTTATCAAGGGGCAAAGTATTGACACATTTTTTTTCAATTGAAAGACGAGCTTAAAGTCTTCTTTACTGACCATAATTTTCACCAGTCTGACCGCTTGCATGATGACGAGTTTTTCACACGACTGGCCTATCTGGGTGATTTTCTCGCATGAATGATCTGAATCTAGGATTACAGGGATTACTCTCCTCAACTATATTCAATGTGCGGGACTCAATTGAGGCTATGATTAAGAAGTTGGAGCTCTTCTCGGTCTGCAATAACAAGGACAACACACAGGTCTTTCCATCATTGTATGATTTTTTTATGTGTGCAAATGAACTAAAGCTTATGGATAATGTCAAATCTGATATAGCAAAGCGCCTGAGTGAGTTGGGTGCGCAAATACGCTGGTACTTTCCCGAAACAGATGACACAAACAACTGGATTCGTTATTTCTGCCTCCAGTCTACCTAACGATATCTGAACAAGAGAGCCTGATCAAAATTTCAACAAGCGGTTCTGTGAAAATTGAATTTAATCTGAAGCCCCTGTCAGATTTCTTGATTGGGCTGCGCTCAGAGTATCCTGCCTCGGCAAATCGCGCTGTTAAGAAACTGACGCCCTTTGCAACCACGTACCTATGTGAGAGTGGATTCTCGGCCCTCACTAGCATGAAAACTAAATACAGGCACTGACCAACATTAACCTGTGGTGAGTTAATCAGCAACAAATGTTTTATATGTAATTTGGTTAAATAAAGAGCAAAACGATTGATTATTAGTATATTATTCTTTGTGTCCTGGTCCGATAAGAGCTCTTTTTAACTTCCCATGAGCCGGGTTGAGACAAAAACTCACTCATTTTTATGTTTAATAAATGTATAGTGTGTGTGTGGCAGGCTTACAATGATGGCAAAAATCAACATTTGAGAGTGCGCTGGCCGTGGTGCTAGAGGGGGTATGCAGCTGGAGGTTGAATGTTTGAAGGGGTACAGGACTATAAAAGGTTCGGGAACCTCTGCTCTAACAGATTGGTCTCTTTCAGATCCGCACATAAAGTCAGATTTAAAGGCCCTTTTAAAGGGCAACTGACCTGCTGCCAAGAACACAAGGGGTCAATGATAAACACAGGGGTCAACTGCCTGTGTTGTGACAGAAAGTCTAATAAAAGAGATTTATCTAGCACATAGTAAAGGTTAAAAACCACGGAGGTGTTTCCGCTCAGTCTAGCATCAGTAACAAAATGGTGGAACCTTCTTCAGAAGAAATGCTAGCGATATTTAATTGATTGAATTTAAAGTTGAGCTTAAAAGCAACAACATATTTTGCTTAAAGGAGACAACGGGGTTAATTTTTTTACCCCTAAGAGACGGTGTATCAAGCAGTACCACTTCATAAAAAAAAATTGTAACACAAGTAAATGGTTTAAATTCCCCCATATAATCAAACTCAAAGTTTTTCATGACTTTAACATTTATTTTGATCAATTTAATCCATTGCCACTTGTCATGAACATGTGTCTGCTACTCATTCAAAGTGTTGTGTTTCTGTGATACGCAGAGGTTGAGAAATTGATAATTTAGCTAATCTGACATATCCGGTAGTACCTAAAATGGTCACCAATATAGGCAAAATGAGTGCCGGTGCTAAATATGTATGCAAATGTTTCAGTATTTTGGGGTTTTGTTATAGTGGCTGCCACGCACTCCAGGGGCCCAATCTGCTGTGATTCCATTTCTAGATATTGCACCACTAGTATACAAAAGACGGATAATTTTTCAGTCCTCCATGTTAACACAGAATCATGGTAGTTTGTGTGTTTTTTTTGTAAGTAGCTGCTTAACAAAGTCCTCGAAATAATGACAAATTTGACCTTTTGGGGGACTGTTAGGTTTAACAATGAGGGATTGATGAAAATCGGATTAGTTGAACTAGTATTCATGCTGGGCAAGAAGAAAAATGTGTATCACTGCATCCCCAGAACCATGGACTGAAGTAACCCTCGATGACTCTGCGATTTCCTGGCCCATACGCTTTCGCCAATGTAAGCCATCTGTCAGGAGTAGACAACAGCACCTAAACAAAAGATCCACTCGTCTCCATAGTATTTCACACATTACTCATCAATAATCACTACATTCCCCCTGATGGATTTAGAAGAGATCCATCACTCGCCCCAACCAGGAGTCAGCATTGCGTCAGACATCAAGAGAATAAATTATCAGCCGTCACCATCTTTCTCCAGCCATTATAAATATGTTATTTATCGTGAAGTTGATCCTCCATGGAGGCTCCGCTTCAAATATATGATAAATCTCTCCTTGGACCATTTATGACGAGGTACCCGACGAGGAACTTAAAGACGCAGTACAAGAGTAAAGACTCATGTTTTATGCATGAGGTGACAAAACGGTGCACCAATTACTGAGCTGTATTTACTGACACAGAGTTGCTACCCATCTCACTGATATTTAAATGTGATGGGATGGCAGATGGATGAGTGATCCAAAGAAAGGGTTTCTAATATTAAGATGATACAATTACCTTCTTCATGTGCTATTTTTATAAAAGTTTGTGAGTACAAATATATAGCTTGCAATTAAGAATACGCAAGTTGAACTTTACCACCCACATTAGTGGAGTAAGGCAGATGTGAGGATTGTACAATAGACACTGACAGTGACAGGGTTCTCAGCTTGTCATGCTTCTACTTCTCATGCTATTGTTTATTGCTAGCTCTTGCGATCTGCAATTGTTGTTCTTAATTATTCAGTTCATTTCCATAACCAGTTTAAGAAGTCTGAAATATTCAGGACTTCCCAATGACATTACTGGAATATCTGACTAGCACTATTATTAGGTCCATACATTGAAATGTACGTTTCTCTAAAAACATTATTTATTTCCGGACAATCCCTTAATCAAAGAATACAAGTGACATTTTTTTGTAAGAGACATGTAAGAGACATGTAAGAGACATGTAAGAGACATGTAAGTGCACTGCTGTAGCTATAAGAAGATGTATTAGTGTGGCATTCAGTGCTACTTCTCTCATACTGTAGTTTATATGCTGTAAAATGCATTGAGGTAGCTTAGGTCAAACACAACACCATTTCTGGTCACAGTGCAAAGATGATCACTCAATAATTATGAAATGATTCATCTGCAAACAAAAAGCTTCAACACTTAAGAAAAGTTGTTACATTTTTACAGTTTAAAAAAATCTTAATTGTTGAAGTAACCACGATATACGGTGGTTGTCTTAAACATAACTGGATCATCAGTCGGGACTGACAGCTGAGAGATTTATCTCCTCAATGTAATATTTCCGACTGACACTGAGCAAATAGATTGTCGCTGAAACGGCCTTACGGGTCCTCCGCAGGACATTTATAACCGTCTTTGTTATTCATCTCCTTTGAGATGCTCCAGACTTTCCAAATGGGAGGGGACAGAGTTCTACTCCTCCTCCAGGCTACTTTACTTGGCGCTCGCAACTTTTTGTTTTGATTGATCCCGTACAAAACAAAATGTTCTATATGTGTGACTGCCAGGGTTGTTTTTGTGTTAAAGTTGTGTATGTTGTTTACAATAGCACTTATATAAAAAAGCTGGTTGTGGTATTGACCTGTATGACTTCTTGTTGTGACTGGTTTTTTACTTTGGAATATTGTTACAGCCCTGTTTAATTTGCATTACGAGACCAACTATTCCCATGTAAATAATGCAATTACTTCAGATATTTACTGTGTAGCCAATATCCACACTCTCCAATATGCAGCAAGGGGTTGAGAATCAAAGAGAGAACTCAACAAGGTCATCTCAAGGTAAACCCATTCTCACAACAACATCACACCCCAGACTCCCTTTTATGTTGTATTACCACATAATTACCAGTCATCATTTGTTAGATTGTACAGTTGTACCGCAAACAATACTATCAAGATATAAGGGGATTTTTATAAGGCCCTTTGTTTTTCTTATTTTGTCCTTCACTTGAGCTCTGTGATCAGAGTCCGTGGCCCAACCCAGGGGAAATCATGGATTTAGTGTCTCAGTTTAAAAAAAATAAACTGTTCCAATGTTTGAATTTGAAAGCCAAATGAATTACTCTGATTTAATCGTTGTAGACACGAACCCTCCTACTCCTCTTAATCATGTTGTCGTTGAGGTTGCTGCCCTTTATACTGGGGTATACTGAATGCAGACACATGATGTTGATGAATGGAAAGGCCACAAAAGTAAGAAATCCACAAATCCACACAAGATATTGTTAATGTTAAAAACTCTTTAAACAGAATGATTTTGATGGGGATTTTTTAAAATGATGTTTATTTGATTTCTGCAGGGCCGTTAAAGGCGTAGAGTCTACTGGTGGAACACACACACAATGTTGGTATATGGAAAGGCTGAGAAAAAATGAAATCCACAAATCCGCATGAGATGTTATTTACATGGAAACTTGAAATGTGTAAGTGTTTGTAGACTATGACAGCTGGAGCGCGGGGGGGGGGGGACGACAGACAATGTGCTATTGTCACCAGGAACAAGCTGTGACTTCTCATAGGAATTGACATTGCATCCCAGTTGTCTATTTTAAAGACTGCATACAGTGTTTAATCATATAAGCTTTGTGGAAATGGCTGAATTAGACTATTGTTTCGTACTTGTCAATGGAAATAAACCAATTCATTCTAATATTGTGGCATTGTTTTATCTACGATGATACATGTGGTTAGAAGCTCTTGAATGGATACTCGGTGTGAATGTTTGAATGTGTGATTATGTATATCTAAAATGTGGATAGAAAACCAAGTCTCAAGTATAAGCCTTGATACTCCACACTCAACAGATAGAAATGGCCTCGGTATAGCTACCCTGATTGCATGAATTACTGAAATAGGTACAGTGGTTGTGAGAAGATGCATGGTCTCGGTAGCCAGTTGCATTAGCTGTACTGTAAATGTGAAGAGTAATTTATCATGTACAGGCTATACAAAGAGAAGTAATAATATCTGTAGTGTTGATATTATTCCTGAGAGGTAATAACCTGACCATGTTCTCAGATCATAGGCTATTGGGTAATGTTAGCTGTAGGAATCACGGGGGAAATCATGTATGATTACAGTATGCAGTAGCGGATTTAGGTATAAGCATCATGGGCAGCCGCCCAGGGCAGCATCTTGCCGGGGGCGGCACGGGGCACAAAAATATTCAGAATGATGACATTTGCACGAGGAGGGGAGGGGGGTAGGGGTAGGTTGACCTCAGGTCTCCCCATTGGAAGCCCGGGGTAGGGGGAGTGGGGGAATCTATCAAATCGTACACCTCTAACTTTGTACAGTACTAATGCAATTAGTAAAAGCAGTCCCACTACAAAATGTTACCAAATAAACCCCAATTCATTCATAACACTATTATAATAATAATAATATTAATACAATTCATAACTATTCATACATTGATAACTATTCATAACTATTCATAATACTATTATAATACTATTCATAATACATTCATAATACTAATATTCATTCATAATTTATAATATATAGTTTCACAGACATATTGTTCACCCACGACTGCGTGGCCACGCACGCCTCCAACTCAATCATCAAGTTTGCGGACGACACAACAGTGGTAGGCTTGATTACCAACAACGATGAGACGGCCTACAGGGAGGAGGTGAGGGCCCTCGGAGTGTGGTGTCAGGAAAACAACCTCACACTCAACGTCAACAAAACTAAGGAGATGATTGTGGACTTCAGGAAACAGCAGAGGGAACACCCCCCTATCCACATCGATGGAACAGTAGTGGAGAGGGTAGCAAGTTTTAAGTTCCTCGGCATACACATCACAGACAAACTGAATTGGTCCACTCACACAGACAGCATCGTGAAGAAGGCACAGCAGCGCCTCTTCAACCTCAGGAGGCTGAAGAAATTCGGCTTGTCACCAAAAGCACTCACAAACTTCTACAGATGCACAATCGAGAGCATCCTGGCGGGCTGTATCACCGCCTGGTATGGCAACTGCACCGCCCTCAACCGTAAGGCTCTCCAGAGGGTAGTGAGGTCTGCACAACGCATCACCGGGGGCAAACTACCTGCCCTCCAGGACACCTACACCACCCGATGTCACAGGAAGGCCATAAAGATCATCAAGGACATCAACCACCCGAGCCACTGCCTGTTCACCCCGCTATCATCCAGAAGGCGAGGTCAGTACAGGTGCATCAAAGCTGGGACCGAGAGACTGAAAAACAGCTTCTATCTCAAGGCCATCAGACTGTTAAACAGCCACCACTAACACTGAGTGGCTGCTGCCAACACACTGACACTGACTCAACTCCAGCCACTTTAATAATGGGAATTGATGGGAAATGATGTAAATATATCATTAGCCACTTTAAACAATGCTACCTTATATAAATGTTACTTACCCTACATTATTCATCTCATATGCATATGTATATACTGTACTCTATATCATCGATGGTATCCTTATGTAATACATGTATCACTAGCCACTTTAAACTATGCCACTTTGTTTACATACTCATCTCATTTGTACATACTGTACCCGATACCATCTACTGTATCTTGCCTATGCTGCTCTGTACCATCACTCATTCATATATCCTTATGTACATATTCTTTATCCCCTTACACTGTGTACAAGACAGTAGTTTTGGAATTGTTAGTTAGATTACTTGTTATTACTGCATTGTCGGAACTAGAAGCACAAGCATTTCGCTACACTCGCATTAACATCTGCTAACCATGTGTATGTGACAAATAAAATTTGATTTGATTTGATTTTTGTCTGGTTTGTGTGAAATGGTTAAGAATAATATAAAACCAGTCTGCACACCACCGAGGTTGAATTGGTTTAGTCTTGACACTTGGTTGACAGTGTTGGGGATGGGTAATGTATTGATGCTCGAGTGCCAAATCAACGCAAATTTGTTTCTATTTGTCTTTGTTACTTCTTTTGATATTTATGAGTCTTATTTTTGTAAATATGTTTATATTGATATAGTTTTACATGTTATGATTATTTATTTGTGTTGTTCGAAATGTCTGAATAAAAATTACGGGTAGTGCAGAATGGTGTTTTTGGGGCGGGCAGTCAGGGAGGTTGGGGGACGCTGAAGGGGGGAGTTCGCCCAGGGAGCCATACAAGCTAGAACCGCCACTGACAGTATGTAATGTCATCAACATCCATAAAGTGAAATTCAGCTCAAAAGACCTTGATGGAACCCACAGTTTTCTAGGCAGAGTTGCAAAGAAAAAGCCATATCTCTGTCCAGTGTCTGTGTTCTTTTGCCCATCTTAATATTTGTTTTTTATTGGCGAGTCTGAGATATGGCCTCTTCACTTTTGACATTGAGACTGGTGTTTTGTGAGTACTATTTAACCTGTTAGAGCTCTAGGGGCGCTATTTCATTTTTGGATAAAAAACGTTCCCGTTTTAAGCGCGATATTTTGTCACGAAAAGATGCTCGACTATGCATATTCTTGACAGTTTTGGAAAGAAAACACTCTGAAGTTTCAGAATCTGCAAAGATTTTGTCTGTAAGTGCCCCAGAACTCATTCTACAGGCGAAACCAAGATGATGCATCACCCAGGAATTAGCAGAATTTCTGAAGCTCTGTTTTCCATTCTCTCCTTATATGGCTGTGATTGCGCAACGAATGAGCCTGCACTTTCTGTCGTTCGCCCAAGGTCTTAGCAGCATTGTGACGTATTTGTAGGCATATCATTGGAAGATTGACCATAAGAGACTACATTTTCCAAGTGTCCGCCTGGTGTCCTGCGTCGAATTCGGTGCGCAATTGCCAGCTGCTTCTACTTTACCATTTGATTCAGGGGAGAAAGCATGTGTCCAAGAACGATGTATCAATGAAGAGATATGTGAAAAACACCTTGATGATTGATTCTAAACAACGTTTGCCATGTTTTCAGTCGATATTATGGAGTTAATTTGGAAAAAAGTTTGCGTTTTGAGGACTGAATTTATGGATTTTTTTTGGTAGCCAAATGTGATGTATAAAACGGAGCTATTTCTAATACACAAGGAATCTTTTTGGAAAAACTGAGCATCTGCTATCTAACTGAGAGTATCCTCATTGAAAACATCAGAAGTTCTTCAAAGGTAAATGATTTTATTTGAAGGCTTTTATGTTTTTGTTAATGTTGTGTGCTGGATGCTAACGCTAATGCTAACGCTAAATGCTAACGCGAAATGCTAACTCTAGCTAGCTACTTTTACACAAATTATTGTTTTCCTATGGTTGAGAAGCATATTTTGAAAATCTGAGATGACAGTGTTGTTTACAAAAGGCTAAGCTTGAGAGATGGCATATTTATTTCATTTCATTTGCGATTTTCATAAATAGTTAACGTTGTGTTATGCTAATGAGCTTGCTGATAGATTTACACAATCCTGGATACAAGGGTTTTTTCACAGCTAAACGTGACGCAGAAAACGGAGCGATTTGTCCTAAACAAATAATCTTTCAGGAAAAACTGAACATTTGCTATCTGAGAGTCTCCTCATTGAAAACATCTGAAGTTCTTCAAAGGTAAATGATTTTTTTGAATGCTTTTCTGTTTTTTTGTGTAAATGTTGCCAGCTGAATGCTAATGCTAAATGCTACGTTAGCCATCAATACTGTTACACAAATGCTTGTTTTGCAATGGTTGAGAAGCATATTTTGAAAATCTGAGATGACAGTGTTGTTAACAAAAGGCTAGGCTTGAGAGCTAGCATATTTATTTCATTTCATTTGCGATTTTCATGAATAGTTAACGTTGCGTTATGGTAATGAGCTTGAGTCTGTATTCACGAACCCGGATCCGGGATGGGGAGATCAGAAAGGTTAATGAAGATGCCAGTTGAGGACTTGTGAGGCATCTGTTTCTCAAACTAAACACTCTAATGTACTTGTCCTCTTCCTCAGTTGTGCAACGGGGCCTCCCACTCTTTCTATTCTGGTTAGAACAAGTTTGCGCTGTTCTGTGAAGGGAGTAGTACACAGCGTTGTACGAGATCATCAGTTTCTTGGCAATTTCTCGCATGGAATAGCCTTCCTTTCTCGGAACAAGAATAGACTGGTGAGATTCAAAATAAAGTTTTTGTTTCTGGCCATTTTGAGCCTTTAATCGAACCCACAAATGCTCCAGATACTCAACTAGTCTAAAGAAGGCCAGTGTTATTGCTTCTTTAATCAGGACCACTGTCACACCCTGGCCTTAGTATTTTGGGTTTTCTTTATTATTTTGGTCAGGCCAGGGTGTGACATGGGTTATTTATGTGGTGTGTTTTGTCTTGGGGTTTTTGTAGGTCATGGGATTGTGGTTAGTGGGGTTGTCTAGAATAGTCTATGGCTGCCTGGAGTGGTTCTCAATCAGAGGCAGGTGTTTATCAATGTCTCTGATTGGGAACCATATTTAGGCAGCCATATTCTTTGAGCGTTTTGTGGGTGATTGTTCCTATCTCTGTGTTTGTTTGCACCAGATAAGGCTGTTTAGGTTTTTCACGTTACGGGTATTGTTTTGTATTGTATCGTCATTATCTTTATTAAAGATGTATGAAGATAACCACGCTGCATTTTGGTCCGATCCCTGCTACACCTCTTCAGAGGAAGAAGAAAACCGTAACATAATCACCCACCACAACAGGACCAAGCGGCATGGTGACAGGCAGCGGCAGCCAGAAGGTGATACAGCCCAACAAGATGTTCTCAATTGTGCACCTGCAAATGTTAGTGAGGGTTTTCGGTGACAAGTGTCCTTTTTCAGCCTCCTGAGGTTGAAGGGGCACTGTTGCGCTTTCTTCACCAAACTGTCTGTGTGCTTGGACCATTTCAGTTTGTCGGTAATATGTACACAGAGGAGCTTAAACTTTCCACCTTCACCAATGCTGTCCCGTCGATGTGGATAGGGGGGTGCTCCCTTTGCTGTTTCCTGAAGTCAAAGATCATCTCTTTGGTTTTGCTGACATTGAGTGAGGTTATTTTCCTGACAACACACTCCGAGGGCCCTCACCTCCTGCTTATAGGCTGTCTCGTCATTGTTGGTAATCAAGCCTAGCACTGTAGTGTAGTCTGCATACTTGATGTTTGAGTTGGAGGCGTGCATGGCCATGCAGTCGTGGGTGAACAGGGAGTACAGGAGAGGGCTCAGAACGCTCCCTTGTGGGGCCCCAGTGTTGAGGATCAGCGGGGTGGAGATGTTGTTACCTACCCTCACCACCTGTGGGCGGCCCGTCAGGAAATCCAGGACCCAGTTGCACAGGGTGGGGTCGAGACCCAGGGTCTCAAGCTTAATGATGAGGTTGGAGGGTACTATGGTGTTGAATGCAGAGCTGAAGTCAATGAGCGTCCTTACATAGGTATTCCTCTTGTCCAGATGGGATAGGGCAGTGTGCAGTGTGATGGCGATTGCATCGTCTGTGGACCTATTCGAGCGATAAGATCATTTTTGTGGGTCTAGGGTAACAGGTAGGGTGGAGGTGATATGATCCTTGACTAGTCTCTCAAAGCACTACATACTGTTTGTATTCAGGTCATGTTTTCTGTCGCCCTGCCATGATTAAATGCGGTGATACGTGATTTTAGTTTTGTGCGAATGCTGCCATCAATAAAAGTACATCCTAACAGGAATGAGTCCTGACTCCCTGGTCTATCTATATGGATGGGAAGATGAATAAATAAAATCTTCTGACTTGTACCTCTAGCTTTGCTTGTATATCAACTTACCTGGTAAAGTAAGTGTTTAATACCTTTATGGTACTTTGTCACCAGGTTGTTCAGCCTGAGTACCATATACCTATTGGATGCCAATGTCTCATCTGTGAACACACACTGTGCTCCAGCTCTTATGTCAGAACATCCCATGTCAACAACCTGCTAAATACAGTCATTCATGATGCCCAATAACACATTCTCTGAAATTAACAAGACAAAGCTGTAGTCGAATGTCAGAAATGGTAGAAGTGAAAACCCTCTAACAATTTTGTACCAACAAAGGCCCCCGCTGGAATGAGAGCATCAGTTGTTTCTCTAATCAAACGGCTTCCAAGCAGGAAACTGGCATTCCACTGACACTGCCAACTGTCACTCTCCACAGCTGCAGTGTCAAGGACTCACAGGGGGCAGCCATGTCTGGCCCAGCTTGTGAAATCACATACATAGAAATATGATTACTAAAACTAAAATTCTATGTTCTATGATGGATAGGCCAGAAGCCATATTGAGTGTACCCATGCCAGTAATTATATTTCTATGTTCAGATGTGGACCACCTGTGGTTGAAACTCAATAAACACAGCATCTCTCAGCAGGTCTTCTGTGCCATTTTCTGTCAGCTAATTATGTTTATCTCTCCAATTGATGCAGGACATATGCTACAAGAAGGTTTGGTAATGCATGACCTTTGGAGAAGAAGTTTTGATTTAGTGACTTGATCTCTTATGCATGGCTAGTACCGAACCTACTGTAGTACAACTGGACCGAGGGATTTTGTAATTCAATGTCTTGTTTGTGTGCTATCGATGTAGGAATTTAATTTGAGAATTTTCCTACACTATAGGAAATGCTAAGTTATTTGTGTATTTGAGGTTTAAAAAGGCTTCTAAAGTTTATAATTTCAACTGACATTTTAGACTTGATTTGGCCTAACAAAAAAATATATCAACCACTACGTAATGTCCATGAATTATAATCCACATAATAACTGACCTTTCTTGTTGCTGCAGGATTATTTTCCTGCTGTAGCAAACTGGCTCAAATTAAGATCTTGCATCTGTAGTTCTAATGGGTGTCTTCAGTCATAGAAATACATTTGATGGAAAATTACCCAAAGGAAAAAGATTTGCTGTCATCATAGTTAGATTCATGTTTTTATTGTAAATAAGCAGTAAGACGAGGAATTTTGACCTTTTATTGCTTTATATTCCCCGAACACCAAAGAGTCATCATGTAATAGTATTCTACCAGCAGTTCTACACCACCAGGGTTACATGAAATCACTGTGACATTTAAGACTGTCAGAAACATTTGCCAAGAAACAGTGTTAGTTCCCACCCATTAGAAACCCAATATCAAAGCATACTGACAAATAGCCAACAAACTGACAAAGTATGTATGTGAGTTGACCCTTGTATTTTATTTAAAAAAAAATTCTATGCACACTCACAGGACTCTATACACTCACACACACTGACACTTTAACACACACACGCACACGCACGCGCACGTGCGCACACACACAATCACTTCATTTGCTCCCACCCTTATACTGACTATACACTCTCAAACTCACATACAATAATCATATGCATTGCTGCTACTCTGTTTATCATTTATCCTGATGCCTAGTCATCTTACCCCGTATACATTTAAACCTTTTTTTTTACCTGTATTTAACTAGGCAAGTCAGTTAAGAACAATTTCTTATTTACAATGACGGCCTACACATATCTACATACATATCTACCTATTTCACTCCAGAATCCCTGCACATTGTAAGTATGATACTGGTACTGACCCTGTCTAGCTTACTAATCTTTTTTTTGTTACTTGTGTTTTTGTTCTACCTTATGTTATTTTTAGTACTACATTGATATTGATTACTGCATTGTTAGGTTTTTGAGCTTGCAAGAAAGGCATTTCACTGTACTTGTGCACATGATATTAAAACTTGAAACTAAGGCGTCCAAACGCTCACTTTTGACACTTTCAGTTTTTCCTCTTCGCAAGGAAATAACCAGTCCTCCACCTCCACCAAGAGAATCATTGGAGGAGAATACTAGATATTGCATTTTTAATTGCAGAGTCCCGAACATCGAGTCACAGTGCATGTTTAAGTGCACCGTTCAGACTCATTTCGGCTCCCATTTGGAATTATGCGGCCAACTCGTGAGAAGTTTATTAATTACTCAATAATCCGTTAGTCAGTCAGCAGAAGAGAGCAGAAGGCAAGATGAGAGTGTAGAAATTTGTGAATGTTGAAAAAAATATGGAAATAATGTGGTTTTGATGTTACACAATGTAGACAAAGTCCCTGACAATATGTCTGACAAATACCTGTAACACGGAATGTCAAGGGTGAGGTGCAACAGTCTGCATCCACAGTTATCCAGGAGGAGGATAGACCACCCCTCTGTTATGGTAATTAGGATACAATTGAATGCTATTCTCTGTTCTCACAAATGTTACAGGTTGTATACATACAAACCAAACACATGTTATGTAGTACTATCTGACAAACCTCTCAGAGCACCAGTGATAAGACTCTACCACTCACTGCAAACATGTTGCCTCTCATTTTCCATCTCACTATCACATTTAAGGTAAGACCCAGATGCAGACTGTGTCGAAGTAACAAAGTTTATTCCAACAGCAGGGGCAGGCAAACGACAGGTCAAGAAAGGCTGGGGACAAATAATCCAGAGTAGTGGGGTAAAGGTACAGGACGGCAGGCAGGCAGGCTCAGGGTCAGGGCAGGCAGAAGGGTTAAAACAGGAACTTAGACAAGACAGGAGCAAGGGGGAAACCATTGGTAGGTTCTACGAACAAAACAAACTGGCAACAGACAAACAGAGAACACAGGTACACAGGGGATAATGGGGAAGATGGGAGAAACCTGGAGGGGGGTGGAGACATGCACAAATACAGGTGAAACAGATCAGGGCGTGACACTCACACAATTAAAACATCAGGTTTTATGTCTATCTGCCTCCTTTTGAAGTAGAAACTTGCCTTTAGGAAGCCCGGACGCTTTTTCTCCAACTTAATGAATGAATCACCTTGTAAAATGTGCACACTATTGAATAACTGGAAATGGGAATGCTGACAGCAATCTCTGAGATGAATTACCATTTTGAGCCCCCATGTCCCGCTTATCAGTCTTTCCTCGACGATAACTCAAATGACTAATTCATTTCTATGAAAGGACTATTTATTAAAGGACTGTTTATTAAAGCCACCACTGTGCTTGAATATATGGAGAGTGGTACTCAGTAATCTGTGTTCTACTGGATTTGCCCAAAACATAACACTTTGTATTCAGGACAAAAAGTTAATTGCTTTGCCACATTTTTTGCAGTATTACTTTAGTGCCTTGTTGCAAACAGGATTCAGGTTTTGGAGTATTTTTGTTCTATACACACTTCCTTCTTTTCACTCGGTCAATTAGGTTCGTATTGTGGAGTAACTACAGTGCTGTTGATCCAGCCTCAGTGTTCTCCTATCACAGCCATTATACCCTGCAACTGTATTAAAGTCACCATTGGCCTCATGGTAAAATCCCTGAACGTTTTCCTTCCTCTCAAATCAAATCAAATTTGAGTTAGGAAGGATGCCGGTATCTTTTCAGTGACTGGCTGTATTGATAGACCACCCAAAGTGTAATTAATAACTTCACCATGCTCAAAGCGATATTCAATATCTGCTTTTTTTTTTATTATACCTGTCTACCAATAGCTGCCCTTCTTTGCAAGTGTAACGGCTTTTCTCTTCCTCTTCTGAGGAGGAGTAGCAAGGATCGGACCAATACGCAGTGTGGTAAGTGTTTATCTTGGTTTTTAATAAGAATAATGAACACTGAACAAAACAATAAACGACCACGTGAAAAAACTAAACCGAAACAGTTCCAAGTGGAACAAAACACTGACACGGAAAATAAACACCCACAACTCAAAAGTGAAACCAGGCTACCTAAGGATGGTACTCAATCAGGGACAACGATTGACAGCTGCCTCTGATTGAGAACCATACCAGGCCAAACACAGAAAAAAGAACATAGACAACCCACCCAACTCTGACCATACTGACCATACTTAAAACAAAGACATAACAAAATAACTAAGGTCAGAAATGACAGCAAGTCTTTTCTCTGAAATGGATACGCCACAAACCATTTCATTTTCAATTTCACTGTCAAGTATCTCTTAGCTAGACGAGTGGAGCTATTTCCAGGACGGCATCTGTCAAATCCCCCAAAAAATAATGATTTCCACCTCACCGCCACTTCACCCTTCCCTACCTCGACACACAATCCTCCAATGAGAAGTATTTAATAGTTTAGCAGAAGCCTCAGTCTAAAGTGTACTAATACTGCCTCTTGTAAGTCCAGAGTTCTCCATGCAACAGCAGGGACAGCGGCCCTCGTTCACAGCTCATTTGCTTCTGCTTGTCATCTGTGTATGAATAATAACTCTGCCGAGACCTACTGTTTTTTTCCTTCTACATTTATGTGCCATTGTTATCCCCTGTCAGGTATTTATGTCAATAGTCTCGTGAAAGGAACACTGTAACTTGCGGGGTCATACAGTTGGGCATATTTGTGGACTTTTGAGAGTTTATTAACCACTATCTATTGATTTCATTGAACCACTATCAAACAAATGTTTGCCCAATTGAGTTATCAACACATTTTGCTGTGTTACAGCCTTTAAAGAGCTTAGAATGGCTAGCATTGAGATTGTGGGAACTGGCCTAGAAAAAAATATATATAAATTCCGAATGAAAAGTTGAAATGTCTTGAGTCAATAAGTATTCAACCCCTTTGTTATGGCAAGTTCAAGAGTACCTCAGTCGAGCAGTGAATTTCATACACAGATTCAACCACAAAGACTGGGGAGGGTTTCAAAAGCATTGAGCCTGACCATGTTTGAGTGAAAGATTGTTTTCTTCTTTCATCTCTTCATATGATTGTAAACAATGGAGTGCCTACAATACTGTAGCTGCCAAACAAACAGTATGGAATAAAACACACTTTCTTTTCATCCTATATCAGGAATGTAGTTCTTACCCAGGCGGTCGATAATTGAGACTATACATGTTCATGCACTTCCACAGAAACTCTGAAAATAGAACTGTGAGACTGTTGCCAATGAAATATTAAACTCCTTTCCTATCCTTCCATAAAATATGTAATGCTTTCCATGAAGCCCACCTCAACCTTTTATACCAGAACCCATGATGCTCCTTGGTCCTGTCAAAATGTGCTTAACATGTCCACTCACAGCTATACACAAAGGGAGTGCCCTTAGATTGTTTTTGTTTTACTTTGAAATGTAACTGTGACACTAAAACTTTTTTAACAGGGATGACTTTAGGTAACAGGGCTGAGTTTAGATGACATGGATGACTAGATAACAGGAATGACTCTAAGCAGCAAAGTAACAGAAATATCCCTTTCACATAGTCAAGCAGAATTTGGGGGTATTAGAGAGCTGTCAGCTCAGCAAGGCCATACTCCAGTGTTTCCCAACCCTGGTTCTCAAGTACCCCCAACAGTACACATTTTTTTATTGTAACCCTGGACAAGCACACCTGATTCAACTTGTCAACTAATCATCAAGCCCTCAATGAGTTGAATGAGGTGTGTTTGTCAAGAACTACAACAAAACTGTGTACTGTTGGGGTACTTGAGGACCAGGGTTGGGAAACACTGCCATACTCAATAGAACTATATAAGTAAATATGCCAAACCCCAGTGTCAGAGTGAACACTTAGTTCAATTAGGCTTCAACTCAGCCACTTCAGCCATTCAAGAAATTGACATTTTACATTACTCATGAATACCTCTGCATTTACTTTCATTCCAGTTATCGCCACTCCGAGGTGAAATATTAATCGGACAAAACAATCCTCCATGCTTCTGAAAGAGAATACTCATCACTGACTCACATTAATTGTTTGTCCAAATTATTATTTTTTGCCCAATACAGTAATATTTTATCCAATGAACTCCAGAGTGCCTCTAAGTATCCAGAGTTTTATAGTCTGTTTCTGGTCAATTAATCCCAGAAACAGTTCCATCTGTGAACCCTTTAAAAAAAATCAGTTTAACCGTGTCACTAAGCTCCCACGAGAAGTAGTGTAAAGTACTTAAATAGTACTACTAAGTACTACTTGAGTCGTTTTTTTTGGTGTCTATACTTTACTTTACTATTTATATTTTCGACAGCTTTTACTTTTACTTGACTACATTCCTAAATAAAATAATTTACTTTTTACTCCATACATTTTCCCTGGCACCCAAAAGTATTAGTTACATTTTGAATGCTTAGCAGGACAGGAAATGGTCTAATTCAGGCCGTTATCAAGAGAACATCCCTGGTCAGTCCTACTGCCTCTGATCTGGCAGACTCACTAAAAAACAGTGTTGGAAAAAGTACTCAATTGTCATACTTGAGTAAAAGTAAAGATACCATATTAGAATATGACTGAAGTAAAAGTGAAAGTCACCCAGTAAAATACTATTTGAATAAAAGTCTGAAAGTATTTGGTTTCAAATATACTGTTATTGCATCAAGTGGTTGTTTTACTTTTTTAAGTTTATGCAATAGAAAAGGGTTCTATTCGTACTCGCTTATCTGTGTCTATGTTAACGCGGACAGTGGATTTACTATGCCTTAGGTGATAAACCTAACAAGCCACCTTCCATTCATGTGAGGGAGACGGCTCCAGTCTGACTGAGCCTGCAGAACATAGACTGAATTGGTGTTTGTGTAATGGAAGGTACCAGGGAGAGATGGCTCGGGTTGAGAAGAACCTCGTTTTGGGGGCCAAACCCTGGTTTCCTTACAATGAGAACAGTCTTCACAGCAGCAACTGTCTGCTGTGAATTGTTATTTTCTTTCATACAGTTCCTAACCTTGTGACACATTTCATACATATTTTGTTTGTCAAGTTTGTCAAGTGTCAGGGCTCTCAACCCAACCGTCAAGAGTGTTGGGTTGACCAACCTCGTTATTGCAGAGCATTCACATCATTCACTTGTGTGTGTGGTGGGACATGCTATCCTTATTAATACTGTAAGTGAATAAATATTTAGTATAACTCTGACTTGTGTGATAATTTTGTCTATCCTCATTTGATAATAAAGAAATAACCACCACAGTATCAAAAGTAATTATACTTGCTAAAATGTACTTAAGTTTCAAAAGTAAAAAGTAAAAGTATAAATAATTTCAAAGTCCTTACATAAAGCAAACCAGACTTCACTATTGTCTTGTTTTTTAGCTAGGGGCATACTCCAACACTCAGACATAATTTTCAAATGAAGCATGTGTGTTTAGTGAGTCTGCCATATCAGAGGCAGTAGGGATGACCAAGGATTATCTCTTGATAAGTGCATGAATTGGACCAATTTCCTGTCCTGCTAAGCATTCAAAATGTAACGAGTATTTTTGGGTGTCAGGCAGAATGTATGGAGTAAAAAGTACATCATTTTCTTTAGGAATGTAGTGAAGTAAAAGTAAAAGTTTTCAAAAATATAAAGGGTAAAGTACAGATACCTCAAAAAACTTTTAAGAAGTAGTACTATGAAGTATTTTCACATAAGTACTTTACACCACTGCTAAAAACAAATACTTTGTTTGTAAATTATGTCCCTGGCTATCCGTAAATTAAAAAAGCAAGAAAATTGTGCTTAATATAAGGAATTTGATTTCTGCTTTTACTTTTGATACTTAAGTATATTTTAGCATTACATTTACTTTTGATACTTAAGTATGTTTAAAACCAAATACTTTTAGACTTTAACTCAAGTACTATTTTACTGGATAACTTTCACAAGAGTAATTTTCATTTAAGGTATTTTTTACTTTTACTCAAATATGACAATTGGGTACTTTTTCCACCACTGCCCAAGAGAAATTGTTTTGTGTAGGGTCAGAGAGGATATCAAAGTTAATTGACCTTTAAACTGATATTTGAACCTTGCGGGGTAAGCCCTTGAGCTGTCCTAGCCTTGTCCTGTTGTTTTGTGTCAATTTAATTACAGGGATAAATAATCAAGGCAAGAAGGTTGAAAATACTGTCCACCCTCTCAACACACACATTCATGTACATGTTTACACACAGCTATACCTCCATTAAAGATCCCCCTGTGTGCTGGTGTCTATCATTGCTGTGATGAAACAAATGCCATCACATCTCCCCACTTGACACACAACTCTTTGAAATACAAAGTACGTCTTAAACGCTCAGTTTAAAATGTGCAGGGTCTAGTTCAACCGAGCCCGGCGAGCTTCAATTGTAATCAATCTCACCGCCTACTTCAAACATTCAGACAAACTAGGAAAAAGCCCTAGTTCAAAAACCCTAATCAAATGTATTTATAAAGCCCTTCTTACATCAGCCGATGTCACAAAGTGCTATACAGAAACCCAGTCTAAAACCCCAAACAACAAGCAATGCAAATGTAGAGGTACAGTGGCAAGGAAAACTTCTTAAAAAGGCAGACACCTTGGAAGATACCTAGAGATGAAGTCCTCTTCTGGCTGTGCCGGGTTGAGATTATAACAGTACATGGCCAAGATGTTCAAATGTTCATAGATGACCAGCAGGGTCAAATAATAATAATCAGAGTGGTTGTAGAGGGTGCAACAGGTCAGCACCTCAGGAGTAAATGTCAGTTGGCCTTTCATAGCCGAGCATTCAGAGGTAGAGACAGCAGGTGTGGTGGAGAGAGAGAGTCAAAAACAGCAGGTCCGGAACAAGGTAGCATGTCCGGTGACCAGGTCAGGGTTCCATAGCCGCGCAGGCAGAACAGTTGAAATTGGAGCAGCAGCACAACCAGGTGGACTGGGGACAGCAAGGAGTCCTGAGGCATGGTCCTAGGGCTCAGGTCCTCCAGGAGGGAGGGAGGGATGGAGACAGAGAGAGAATTAGAGGGTGCATACTTAAATTCACACAGGACAGTGGATAAGACAGGAGAAATACTCCAGACATAACAGACTGACCCTAGCCCCCCAACACAAACTATTGGTAACTCTCCCATGGCATCCACCTTGTTTTTTCTTTTACAAGGTGCTAAGCATCAAGGACAAGCAGCCTTTCCACAAGGGAGGGAGGGAGGGAAGGAAGGAATACAGCAGGTTGTCTTCTTATTTGATGATTCCAGATGCTTCATTAGGACTTGATGTCTTTCATCATTATACTTTCATGTTATTCTGTAGCGCTCGGCATCTGCACTCCACTCAGGTTACACTGTTTGTTTTTTATGGAAATCGGTTTAAACAGGCTTTGAAAAAGTACAAGAATATTTCAGAATCTTCCAGCAATTGCTGAATTCATGAGGGAAAAGTTACTGTATAACGTTGATGTAACATTGGGCTAATTATCTGGAGTTGGATCCAATTCACAGCTGAGATGTGTGGCTTTAACTTTCAGTGAACTGAGTACAATGGCAGGCAGATCCGTATTGTATGTTTATTGCACATCTCCATTTTGGGTTTGAAATGTCAAAACAACTTCTTGGGTGCAACACTTTTGATACCCTTTGATTTACAGTTGAAGTCAGAAGTTTACATACACCTTAGCCAAATGCATTTTAAACTCAGTTTTTTTCTACAATTCCTGACATTTAATCCTAGTAAAAATTGTCTTAGGTCAGATAAGATCACCACTTTATTTTAAGAATGTGAAATGTCAGAATAATAGTAGAGAGAGTGATTTACTTCAGCTTTTATTTCTTTCATCACATTCCCAGTGGGTCAGAAGTTTACATACACCCAATTAGTATTAGGTAGCATTGCATTTCAATTGTTTAACTTAGGTCAAACGTTTCGGGTAGCCTTCCACAAGCTTTCCACAATAAGTTGGGTGAATTTAGGCCCACTACTCCTGACAGAGCTGGTGTAACTGAGTCAGGTCTTTAGGCCTCCTTGCTCGCACACGCTTTTTCAGTTCTGCCCACAAATGTTCTATTGGAGAAGCTTCTGAAGCCATGACATCATTTCCTGGAGGCAGTAGGATTGAGGTCAGGGACTTGTGATGGCCACTCCAATAGAAGCTTCTGATAGGCTAATTGTCATAATTTCAGTCAATTAGTGGTGTACCTGTGGATGTATTTCAAGGCCTACCTTCAAACTCACTGCCTCTTTGCTTGACATCATGGGAAAATAAAAAAAAATCAGCCAAGACCTCAGAAAAATTTCCAAACGCCTGAAAGTACCACGTTCATCTGTACAAACAACAGTACGCAAGTATAAACACCATGGAACAACGCAGCCGTCATACCGCTCAGGAAGGCGACGCGTTCTGTCTCCTAGAGATGAACGTACTTTGGTGCAAAAAGTACAAATCAATCCCAGAACAACAGAAAATGACCTTGTGAAGATGCTGGAGGAAACAGGTACAAAAGTATCTATATCAACAGTAAAACGAGTTACATATCGACATAACCTAAATGGCTGCTCAGCAAGGAAGAAGCCACTGCTCCAAAACCTCCATAGAAAAGCCAGACTACGGTTTGCAACTGCACATGGGGACAAAAATCTTACTTTTTGGAGAAATGTCCTCTGGTCTGATGAAACAAAAATAGAACTGTTTGGCCATAATGACCATTGTTATGGGGCTGGCAGCATCATGTTGTGAAAACTCATTGAAAAGAGAGTGACCTCAAAAAAAATACATCTGAATGGGTTTTCCTCTGGGTTTTGCCTGCTACATAAGTTCTGTTATACTCACAGACATGATCCAAACAGTTTTAGAAACGTCAGTGTTTTCTATCCAAATCTACTAATAATATGCATATCTTATCTTCTGGGGATGAGTAGTAGGCAGTTGAATTTGGGCATGCATTTAATCCAGGAGTGAAAATACTGCCCCCTGTCACCAAGAACTTTAAGCAACGGGTCAGAGGCCGAGCCTTTTCTGGACTCTCCTCCTCCCGTTACGGGGTCTGAGATAACGAAACCTCCCAACATTAGCTCTAACAAATTGAAAACCCTAGTCATTGGTGACTCCATTACCAGCAGTATTAGACTTCAAATGAATCATCAAGCAATCATACACTGTTTACCAGGGGGCGGGGCTATCGATAATCTGAAGATGGTGCTGGCTAAAGCTAAAACTGGTGAGTGCAGAGAGTACAGGTGTAACGGCAGTTGGAAGGAGTGGAGGACCAAGGTGCGGCGTGGTAAGTGTTCATATTATTTATTGAACTGAATACTAAATACAAAATAACAAGAGAATAAATGAAACCGAACCAGTCCCGTAAGGTGCAAACACTGATACGGAAAACAACCCACAAAACCCCTGCGGGGAAAAGCTACCTGAGTATGGTTCTCAATCAGAGACAACGATCGAACGCTGTCCCTGATTGAGAACCATACCCGGCCAAATCAAAGAAATACAAACACATTGAAAAAGAACATGGAATGCCCACCCAAATCACACCCTGACCAACCCAAAAATAGAGACATAAAAAGCTCTCTACGGTCAGGGCGTGACAATAGGGATATTGTTATCCACGTCGGCACCAACGATGTTAGGACAAAACAGTCTGAGGTCACCAAGCGCAAGATAGCTTCAGCGTGTAAATCAGCTAGAAAGATGTGTCGGCATCGGGTAATTGTCTCCGGCCCCCTCTCAGTTAGGCGGAGTGATGAGCTCTAAAGCAGTCTCACAGCTCAATCGCTGATTGAAAACTGTTTTCTGCCCCTCCCAAAAGATAGAATTTGTAGATAATTGTCCCTCTTTCTGGGACTCACCCATAAACAGGACCAAGCCTGGCATTCTGAGGAATGACGGACTCCATCCTAGCTGGAGGGGTGCTCTCATCTTATGTACGAACATAGACAGATCTCTAACTCCCCTAGCTCCACAAAGAGATAGTCTGGCACTAGCACAGGAAGTTTAGTCAGCACAGTTATCCCCATTGAGACCGTGTCTGTGCCTCGATCTAGGTTTTGCAAAACCCAACATGGCGGTGTTCGCCTTAAAAATCTCACTGGAATAAAGACCTCCTCCAATCCTGTCATTATTGAAAGAGATTGTGATTTCTAACATCTCAGAATAGGGCTACCTAATGTTAGATCACTCACTTCCAAGGCAGTTATAGTCAATGAACGAATCACTGATCATAATCTTGATGTGATTGGCCTGACTGAAACATGGCTTAAGCCTGCCTCACCTCCTGGTTACACTAGTGACCATATCCACCACACATCCCGCAAAGGCGGAGGTGTTGCTAACATTTACGATAGCAATCTTCAATTTACAAAAAAAAATGAACGCGTTTTCTTCTTTTGAGCTTCTAGTCATGAACTCTATGCAGCCTACTCAATCACTTTTATATCGTATACAGCGTTCCTCACTGAGTTCCCTGAATACCTATCGGATCTTGTAATCATGGCAGATAATATTCAACAAATATTGAAATCTATAATCTGTAATCCTGTTTTGAAAAGAGCCACCATTAAATTGGGTCTAAACATACAAATGTCAATGGGTTAAGAAAAATACAAATATTTAAATAAGATGCAGACAGAAGCAGTTCAACTGTGCTCATTGATATCACACAAGATGAGGCATCACTTGCTAATAGCAGCATTTTGAGAGTTGTTATCCTGGATACAGTCCACAGTAGTAGATAGGTAGAATTCATTGAAACAACAAACCACTCTTGGTGAATCACATGTTATTAAAAGTTGCAGTAATAGGCTTTAATTGATTTAAATTTTCACATGGAAAATTCCACCGGCCCACTTTACATCCCATCATGAATTTGGTCATGTATAAAAATCTTGGGCATGTCATTATTTTGGCTATCATGGCTATGCCCCCAAAGGATGACATCGCCCCCATCCACAGGACACAAGTGGTCACTGAATTGTTTGAAGAGCACAAAAACAATGTAAACCATATGCCATGGCCATCTTAGTCACCAGATCTCAGCCTAATTGAAACCGCATGGTAGATTCTGGAGCGGCGTCTGAGATAGTTTTATACCACCAACAAAATACCAAATGATGGAATTTATTGTGGAAGAATGGTGTTGCATCCCTCCAATAGAGTTTCAGACACTTGTAGAATCTATGCCAAGGTGCATTGAAGCTGTTCTGGCTTGTGGTGACCCATTGCCCTACTAAGATACTTTATGTTGGTGTTTCCTTTATTTTGTCAGTTACCTGTATTTTCCTCCACTAAAATTGCCTCCACTCTTGAGACTGACAGCAACAAAGCAAAAACAAAAGCTTAAGTGATATTCATTTGTATTTATGAGCTTCGCTGAATTGGGTTGTGTCTGGCACACCGAGAAGGTCCAATACTAAAACTCAGCGGTGAAACCTTATGGCATTGTGTAAGGAGCTTGATGATCTGAATACACAATACCTTCAGACACAATAGCTTTAGACACATTCAGTATGGTCTTTTGGTGGCGGTGAAATTGAAAATGAAAGCACAGATGCTGTCTTAGTACATTTGGGGATCACACTTCTTCAAAGGGTTTTAAAATTGTCACAAAATACCAAAACCATTGAGTGTATGTTGCTCAGTGCAGGCGAGGGCTGACAACCCCACTTACATAAGGTATCAGTTATGTTTTCTCTCTAATGGTGAGTCGAATCATATCATTGAGGGAAAGCATTAGAAAACAGGATATATAATCTTGTCTCCACAGAACAATGTTAGACAGTGTAATGTGCAGCGTGTTTGTGCTGGTTCTTTCACACAAATGTACAGTGATTTGTCTTTGAACTAGCGATGAACCAACTATCTAATTTGACAAATAATGAAAAGCAGCTATTCCATATACTGTTAAAGCATCATGTTCTCTCTGACTGCATCCCAAATCCCGCCCTTCCCTCGCCACTCGGTCCTCCATTTGCACATTCACGTGTCCCAAAGCTGAGGGAGTGAAAATTATAGAGGGTGTACGGGCTAACTAGACCCTTAGATAGCATCTTCGACTGAACCAGCAAGCCCTGCCAGCCTCAGTTCGAAGTGCTATCCCAGCACGCAATGCCATATGTTTGAAGTATGCTCAATTTCATTCAAAATATTGATTTCAGTATTTGACATGTACAGTTGTTCCCCCCTTTAAAAGTTGCGAGCTTGCCCCGTGGGACTTAGAGGTACCCAGCGTCATGGCTTCATTGCACAGACCACCACAAGGGGGTTAGAGCACTCATTATGCATTTGGGTTCCAAGGTTTTTAAATGACCAATCATATTGAGTGGTTTCAACAACAAATTTTGACACGAGCCACCCTTGCCTTGTGGCGTTCTTCAACAAAGACGGCTGACAAAACAACACGGTAGAACCAGATGTAGGTTGTTATAACGTCATAACGAGTCAGGCAAAACATGTACAATTGAGAGGAATATCTTAGTTAATGTAGAGACAAATGTTTGCGCATATTTTTTTGTTAACTTGCTAAATAGCGATATTCGTAAATTATCTGACTAGCTAACATTAGCCAGCTAGCTAATGTTAGGAGAATGAATTTGTCATTTGTGTTGCTTAAGGTTTTATGGACTCCTGAGAAAACCAGCAAACCAGACTGTCGTCTTGTGAAACAGTGGACGTAAAGAATCTAGCTAGCTAAAACATTTACTGCAAATTGAATGTACAATTTTGTAAGCTTGCCTTGCCATGCAGCTGAAGAAACATAGCTAACTAACTATTTACTTGCTTATTGGGTAGTGGAGGATTAAAAAAAACACTGTATGCCTATGAATGTACAGTATGGAGCCAATCTGTGTATATGGACCCTAAAATGTTGGGTTCTGAACTAATATTCATACCAATCTATGAACCTCAGCTATCATAGTTGTTGTATCAATTTCAAGTCTGAATGACATTAATTAAGCCTATGGATAGAGTAGAATATAATAACTTTATTGTGCCAATGATGCAAGTCCTATATACACATGAACTGTAGTTACTACCACACATGAGATTCCCACATGGTAGCCTGTACATTGAATAAATTCACTGATCATGTACTGTTCCTTGGCAAATAAAGGTGCGGTTCAGGTATGAATCTCTGAGACATTCTTTTTCTGTCATATCAAACTCTATTATTTGAATGATTGTAATGAGTTTCGTCTTCATACGAAGGAGAGTCGGACCAAAATGCAGCGTGTGGTTTACGATCCATGTTTATTAATAATACGAAACACGAATCTCCAATACAATACTACAAAACAAAACGTAACGAAACCCTAACAGCCTATATAGTGTGAACACAGGGACACATAGGACAGGAACAATCACCCACAAACACACAGTGAAACCCAGGCTACCTAAATATGGTTCCCAATCAGAGAC
This sequence comes from Oncorhynchus mykiss, assembly GCF_057628025.1. Taxonomy (NCBI): domain Eukaryota; kingdom Metazoa; phylum Chordata; class Actinopteri; order Salmoniformes; family Salmonidae; genus Oncorhynchus; species Oncorhynchus mykiss. The sequence goes on along the minus strand of NC_143034.1, from coordinate 25,625,802 downwards.
AATGACGAACACCTGCCTCTGACTGAGAACCATATCAGGCTGAACATAGAAATAGACAAACAAGACATGAAACATAGAATACCCACTCAGATCACACCCTGACCAATCAAAACATAGAAAATACAAAGTAAACTATGGTCAGGGCGTGACAGTACCCCCCCCCCAAGGTGCGGACTCCGGCCGCAAAACCTGAACCTATAGGGGAGGGTCTGGGTGGGCATCTGTCCGCGGTGGCGGCTCTGGCGCTGGACGTGGACCCCACTCCATGACAGTTTTAATCCCCCTCCTAAACGTCCCTAAATAGGTTACCCACCACAATGATAACATGGGACAGAGGGACAGCTCGGGACAGAGGTAACTCGGGACAGATGGGTAGCTCAGCACTGAGAGGAAGCTCAGCACTGAGAAGAAGCTCAGCACTGAGAGGAAGCCCAGGCAGGTAGTAGAAACTACCAGAACCTGGCTGGCTGGCGGTTTCAGCAGATCCTGGTCGACTAGAAGATCTGGAAGAATCTGGTCGACTGGCGGATCTGGGAGAATCTGGTCGACTGGCGGATCTGGGAGAATCTGGTCGACTGGCGGATCTGGGAGAATCTGGTCGACTGGCGGATCTGGGAGAATCTGGACGACTGGCAGATCTGGGAGAATCTGGACGACTGGCAGATCTGGAAGAGTCTGGTCGACTGGCAGATCTGGAAGAGTCTGGTCGACTGGCAGATCTGGAAGAGTCTGGTCGACTGGCAGATCTGGAAGAGTCTGGTCGACTGGCAGATCTGGAAGAGTCTGGACGACTGGCAGATCTGGAAGAGTCTGGACGACTGGCAGATCTGGAAGAGTGGACGACGGGCAGATCTGGAAGAGTCTGGTCGACTGGCAGATCTGGAAGAGTCTGGTCGACTGGCAGATCTGGAAGAGTCTGGACGACTGGCAGATCTGGAAGAGTCTGGACGACTGGCAGATCTGGAAGAGTCTGGACGACTGGCAGATCTGGAAGAGTCTGGACGACGGGCAGATCTGGAAGAGTCTGGACGACGGGCAGATCTGGAAGAGTCTGGACGACTGGCAGATCTGGAAGAGACTGGTCGACACAGACTGGCTGCTCTGGCTGCTCCATGCTGACTGGCAGCTCTGGCTGCTCCATGCTGACTGGCAGCTCTGGCTGCTCCATGCTGACTGGCAGCTCTGGCTGCTCCATGCTGACTGGCGGCCCTGGCTGCTCTGGCTGCTCCATGCTGACTGGCGGCCCTGGCTGCTCTGGCTGCTCCATGCTGACTGGCGGCCCTGGCTGCTCTGGCTGCTCCATGCTGACTGGCGGCCCTGGCTGCTTCATGCTGACTGGCGGCCCTGGCTGCTCCCTGCTAACTGGCGGCCCTGGCTGCTCCCTGCTAACTGGCGGCCCTGGCTGCTCCCTGCTAACTGGCGGCCCTGGCTGCTCCTTACAAACTGGCAGCTCTATACAAACTTGCAGCTCCATGCAGACTGGCAGCTCCATGCAGACTGGCAGCTCCGAACAGGCGGGAGACTCCGGCAACGCTGTAGAGGCGGAAAGCTCTGACAGCGCTAAACAGGCGGGAGACTCCAACAGCGCTGAAGAGGAGGAAGGCTCTGGCAGCGCTGAACAGGTGAGAGACTCCGACAGCGCTGGAGAGGAGGAAGGCTCCGACAGCGCTAAACAGGCGAGGCGCACTGTAGGCCTGATGCGTGGTGCTGGCACTGGTGGTACTGGGCAGAGGACACGCACAGGAAGCCTAGTGCGGGGAGCTGCTACCGGAGGGCTGGGGTGTGGAGGTGGCACAGGATGGGTTAGACCGTGAAGGCGTACTGGAGATCTTGAGAGCGGTGTTGGCACAGGACATGCAAGGCTAGGGAGGTACACAGGAGGCCTGGTGCGTGAGACTGGCACTGTCTTCACCAGCTGACTAGCACGCACCTCAGGACGAGTAGAGAGCACTGACCCAGGTGCCAATAAATCCCCGACACGCTCCTTCGGGCGAATATCATATTTAAAGCACCAACACAGCAACTCCCTCATTTCACTCTCCTCCAATTTCCCCATTAACTCCTTCACAGTCTCTGCTTCGCTTACCTCCAACACCGGTTCTGGTCTCCTCCTTGGCTCCTCACGATAAACAGGGGGAGTTGGCTCAGGTCTGCGACCTGGCGTAGCCATACTCCCTGTTAGCCCCCCCCCAATAAATTTTTGAGGCTTACTCTCGGGCTTCCATCCGCTCCGTCGTGCTACTTCCTCATATTTGCGCCTCTCAGCTTTCGCCGCCTCCAGTTCTTCCTTGGGACGGCGATATTCTCCCGGTTGAGCCCATGGTCCACCATTATCTAATTCATACTCCCATGACGCTCTCTCCCACTGCGGCTGCTGCTGCTCCTGCTGCCTCTGTTCCTTCTTCGGCTGCACCTTGGTGCGGCTATACTCCCCTGGTTTAGCCCAGGGTCCTCTCCCGTCGAGGATTTCCTCCCATGTCCAGAAATCCTTACAACGTAACTCCTCTTTTTGCTGCTGCTGCTGCCTGTTGACACGCCGCTTGGTCCGTTGGTGGTGGGTGATTCTGTAATGAGTTTCGTCTTCATACGAAGGAGAGTCGGACCAAAATGCAGCGTGTGGTTTACGATCCATGTTTATTAATAATACGAAACACGAATCTCCAATACAATACTACAAAACAAAACGTAACGAAACCCTAACAGCCTATATAGTGTGAACACAGGGACACATAGGACAGGAACAATCACCCACAAACACACAGTGAAACCCAGGCTACCTAAATATGGTTCCCAATCAGAGACAATGACGAACACCTGCCTCTGACTGAGAACCATATCAGGCTGAACATAGAAATAGACAAACAAGACATGAAACATAGAATACCCACTCAGATCACACCCTGACCAATCAAAACATAGAAAATACAAAGTAAACTATGGTCAGGGCGTGACAATGATGCTGTGTCTGCATGTATGTATTACAATTATACACTTCAACAGTACCACTCCTGCTCCTGGGACATCAATGATTACACATTGTAACTATGCAATAGACTAGACATATGATTGATTTGTAATTCATAGACACAGAAAGAAAAATCAACTTCATCTGCATTAATTTGAGGACCCAGGATAGTATTTCCAATGAGATACTTATTACAACCAGTGGAGAACGTGAGACGCTTTATTGAAAGAAGTTCATTATCCAGGTGTCATAAATACATAAATTAATTATAATTATGATAATTGTAATATTATAAACGCAAGTTCAATCTGTACTTCAATGCACATACGGTGTGCATAATAAAACGAGGAAGAAAGACGAGTTGGGGAGAGGTGTAGAAGACAGAAAGGGAAAGAACAGCGGCAAACAGCATATGATTCAGTACTACCCTAATATTCTCTCAGTTCATCACAATTGTGGTGTCTCGTAACCAGCCTTGTGCCCCCAGTTGGGCTGAAGGTTACCTTAAGAGCGGGTGAGGTGGCGATGGCGGGACTGGCTTCCTCTCTCACATCAAAAGATACCTGCAGATGAGAGAGCATGATTAAGCCTTGTTTTTTTATTCTAACACGGTCAGTCATCTTAAATCAGAAGGTGAAATGTAAAATGTACCTTGGATCATTAACTATGGGACTACTACAGCTCTGTTTGTATTTCAATGTAAAGCATATCTTTAATAATACTTCCTGTTGACCTGAACAAGTGACATCTCACCTATGATCATGCTGTGCCCTCTGTGTCAGCCAGTTCAGATGCGAGAGGGGTTCATCAAAACAGCTGACATAATCTAGAGGATTTAGGGAGAAGGGGGAGAGGAATGAAGTGAAGAAGAGAGACTGGTATTGTGTGTGCGTGGTCTCACCTGGTGTCCACACTCAATCAATCAATCAATCAAGTGTATTTATAAAGCCTTTCTTACATCAGCTGATGTCACAAAGTGCTGTGCAGAAACCTAGCCTAAAACACCAAACAGCAAGCAATGCAGGTGTAGAAGCACAGTGGCTAGGAAAAACTCCATAGAAAGGCCAGCACCTAAGAAGAAACCTAGAGAGGAACCAGGCTATGAGGGGTGGCCAGTCCTCTTCTGGCTGTGCGAGATTATAACAGAACATAGCCAAGATGTTCAAATGTTCATAGATGAGAGATCAGGGTCCAGAGTAACGAATGTCGTGGTCGATGGTATCAAAAGCAGCACTAAAGTCTAGGAGTACGAGGACAGATGCACAGCCTCGGTCTGACGCCATTAAAAGGTAATTTACCACCTTCACAAGTGCAGTCTCCGTGCGATGATGGGGTCTAAAACCAGACTGAAGCATTTCGTATACATTGTTTGTCTTCAGGAAGGCAGTGAGTTGCTGCGCAACAGCTTTTTCTAACATTTTTGAGAAGAATGGGAGATTCGATATAGGCAGATAGTTTTTCATATTTTCTGGGTCAAAGTTTGGCATTTTTAAGCGAAGCTTTATTACTGCCACTTTTAGTGAGTTTGGTACACATTCGGTGGATAAAGAGCCGTTTATTATGTTCAACATAGGAGGGCCAAGTTGGTGCCATGATGCTCAATAGAACTATTAGGAGCTGGCAGGTTGAAAAATGCACTAAAATAAGGCCAGTTTTTTTCGCGATTACTTCACAACAACGGCAAGCAGCTGGGAAATATGATCAAACTTTGAAATTGGGCTCCACGCCGGATGCAATGAACTCGTTTTCATCAGAAAAGAATGTTGTTTAAAATGTTATGTGTCCAGCCTAGTATCTACACGGATTTCAGAGCACTCTCATCTGAGTGTACCAGAGCGCAGAATCATTTCTTTACGAGCGCTCAACACCCGTTGAATATTGCCTGTGTCAGGAAATGTCGGAAAATGTTTTGTTTCCAGCAGCACATTTACAGTCACCAAAGCTCTGGTTAACATGGAAACTGCCTTACCAGCTCTACTAGGGCGAGTAAAAAGGTCAGAGTGGTCTCATTTGTGTCTGGAAGTAGCTAGCCAACGTTAGCTTGGGTGCATGACTGCCGTTGTAAGGCCAGAACGCTCAAATCAACCCTACTGAATTTCTGAATTTACAAACTGAATTTTTTCTAAATGGTAACACCATACTATTAATCTAATTCATTTAGACAAATTTCTTAAAATCAATCCCATATACTATCCCATATACTATGTTATTACAAAGATGCCCTCTGGTTGTCAAACTAGCAATAACTTGCAGTAACAGAAGAAATGGCTGAGAATCAAATGAAAGGCCACAGAATGCTGCAGTAGCACGTAGGGCGTGTCGCAGTATGACACAACTTTGAAAGGAGGAACCACTGTAACAGGTGAAATACTTCCCCAAATAAATTTTAAACGACAGGGGGGATTTGTTCATTAGAATTTCATGGTAGTTTTATCATTTAAAAGTGGAACATGAATTGCATCATTCAAGTCAGGAGTGTGTCCTGAAGTTGAATGGGTTTATTTTTCCCACCCATACTCTCTGGAAGTCACCCTCAGAGTTTTGTCCGCAACACGTGACAACGGAGGGCCCCCGAGCGAGTTGGTTGTGTGTGTCTCTCTCTCTCTCTCTCTCTCGCTCCCTCTCAAAAACACAAATGCCAGAATATTACAAACTTAAGAAGTTTATGCATATGCCTTGATATACTTATACTTATCTTTTAATGGATATTGCTAATCCAAATATGTACATTATGATCAATATAATGATATTGGCAATAAGCTCATTATCTACCTAACGGATCCTCCATATCTTCCTTATTTATCTATTTTCTAAATCTCTGCAGTGAAGCTGTACCTTCTGCTCACCCATGCTCCTCCATGACCCTGTTATCATGAGGTCATAGATATGCTGTCAGGCTTCGCCAATTATATTACCTTCATAAATTAAAGTTAAACTAGAACATAGTGTATTTCCTTTTTGCTTTGGATGGAGCTCATGTCCAAACGTGTTAGTGCAGATCATTTTTCATACAAAGTTTACCTAGATATGGGTACAATAATACATATTCAGCCTTTGAGTTACAACAAATAGCCTCCGGTGTTGTCATGCTAATTGATCAAAAATGCCTGCATGTCTGACAGCTCAGTTTTGAAGAGAGGTAAATAATGCATTTGTTTTATATAATCTGCTGAGCGTGTGAAATCATCAATAAATAAATTAGCTATTCCCTTGTTTTTAAAATATTATATAAATATGAATGTTTAATTACTAATTTTACTTGATTTTGTGGACAGCAGTAAGTCTCCTCAAATTCTTCTGTCTGTAGTAGGACTCTAGAAGGAATACTAAATATTGTTGTTGTTATGGTGTAGCACTAATTTCACATTTTTCATTAAGATAATCTCTAATGGTAAATGTATAAACTTACTCCCACTTGAAGAGTCAAAACGTTTCAGAGCTCATTTAAGGGAATTTGATATCAAACCGATTCTCTTATGACAGTCGACAGAGGTTGATGTCTATCCCCTCTCTTCAGTAAAAGTGTTTGCTGAACTCTTGAGTGACTAGAATGGCTCTTCATCTACCTAAGTGCCTCTGTTTATGTAATAGGCTTCTTTGTGAATGTGCTAATAGGCTTCTTTGTGAATAGGCTTCTTTGTGAATGTGATCCAACTCAATCATCAATCATCAAGTTTGCGGACGACACAACAGTGGTAGGCTTGATTACCAACAACGATGAGACGGCCTACAGGGAGGAGGTGAGGGCCCTCGGAGTGTGGTGTCAGGAAAACAACCTCACACTCAACGTCAACAAAACTAAGGAGATGATTGTGGACTTCAGGAAACAGCAGAGGGAACACCCCCCTATCCACATCGATGGAACAGTAGTGGAGAGGGTAGCAAGTTTTAAGTTCCTCGGCATACACATCACAGACAAACTGAATTGGTCCACTCACACAGACAGCATCGTGAAGAAGGCGCAGCAGCGCCTCTTCAACCTCAGGAGGCTGAAGAAATTCGGCTTGTCACCAAAAGCACTCACAAACTTCTACAGATGCACAATCGAGAGCATCCTGGCGGGCTGTATCACCGCCTGGTATGGCAACTGCACCGCCCTCAACCGTAAGGCTCTCCAGAGGGTAGTGAGGTCTGCACAACGCATCACCGGGGGCAAACTACCTGCCCTCCAGGACACCTACACCACCCGATGTCACAGGAAGGCCATAAAGATCATCAAGGACATCAACCACCCGAGCCACTGCCTGTTCACCCCGCTATCATCCAGAAGGCGAGGTCAGTACAGGTGCATCAAAGCTGGGACCGAGAGACTGAAAAACAGCTTCTATCTCAAGGCCATCAGACTGTTAAACAGCCACCACTAACACTGAGTGGCTGCTGCCAACACACTGACACTGACTCAACTCCAGCCACTTTAATAATGGGAATTGATGGGAAATGATGTAAATATATCACTAGCCACTTTAAACAATGCTACCTTATATAAATGTTACTTACCCTACATTATTCATCTCATACGCATACGTATATACTGTACTCTATATCATCGACTGTATCCTTATGTAATACATGTATCACTAGCCACTTTATACTATACTATGCCACTTTGTTTACATACTCATCTCATTTGTACATACTGTACCCGATACCATCTACTGTATCTTGCCTATGCTGCTCTGTACCATCACTCATTCATATATCCTTATGTACATATTCTTTATCCCCTTACACTGTGTACAAGACAGTAGTTTTGGAATTGTTAGTTAGATTACTTGTTATTACTGCATTGTCGGAACTAGAAGCACAAGCATTTCGCTACACTCGCATTAACATCTGCTAACCATGTGTATGTGACAAATAAAATTTGATTTGATTTGATTTGATTTGATTTTGTGGTAGATTTAATACATGGATTATTGTTATTACATTATGCATAAGCCACCTCTGGTAATGGCTTCTTGTCCTCTTCCGGTCCCTGTGGGATGTAAGACAATGGAAAGCTGTCCTCTAGCCTGCCTGTTGTTAGCAGAGGAAAATAACCCCAAGTCAGAGGCAATACATGCTTATGGAGGTGGTTTTCCCTCTATGTTATGCTCAATGGGAGACACAAGATGATGATATTACAGTTTTCTAGTAAGACCACACCATTGCACATCACATGACATCACTGTTTGTGCAATACCACAGTGGGCCTATATTAACTTATTTTGATTAGTCAATGTTTGAGCGACTATACTGAAAGTCAAGTTATTTTTAGTTCACATGTTGATATGATTAACAACATGTGGGAGGTATGGAGTAATCATAAAATAATTTATTAAAGAAAACACTAGCTATTGAAATTTATATTTTTGTTATGTTTACTCACAATCAACTTTCCTAAGCACCATAACACACAGTCTTGGGCCCTGGGCGGTCTTAACAAAATGTACATCCTTATTATCAAACCACCTCTTCACGGTAGTGCCATCCTAACCAATATCAGTGTTATCCTACATGTGGGAGCTCTGCATATGCGTGGGAGCCCAGCTCACATTAAAACAATGTGTAAATACACTTTTGCCTAGCTTCTATTACCCAACACACAGATCTATGAGCAACCCTCGCGAATCATTAGAGTACGTGCTTGGTGTTCTAAGGCTATGTTTACACAGGCAGCCCAATTCTAATCTTTTGTCTGCTATTTGTTCTCTTGACCAATCACATCAGATCTTTTTTAGAGCTGATCTGATTGGTCAAAAGACCAGTCCCTTGAGGGGACGGTGGCTTCGCAGATGATAATGCTGCCATCTTTCTTGACAAAGGGTATTTTATTAAGTGCAACTATTCTGCCTCCAATCAATTTTTCACCGCTTCGTCCTCTCTTACCGACTACAAGCAGCTAGAGGATAATGAGAAAAAAAATAGCCACTTAGCCGACGCTCATTGTTGATGTTTGAGTGGTAGCAGGTGTCACATGGCGCGGCTGTCAAATTAAGGACGTTTTACCTGTCAGTGTGAAAAGAATGGCAGTAGAACAGATCAGAAGGGGAAGTGGCATCCCATTATACCGCAAAGTCATCCTGTCACCGTGGTGATAATTAAACCAGTGCCTTACCTCTCACCTGTTTGGGTTCAGGAAGGAGACACGCAGTGAGCTCGCTACCGTAAAGGAAATTGAGAAAATATTCTAAAGAAATATGACTTCTCTAAAATAACCAGATACAGTATAGTATCTACAATAACAACATACAGTATGGTATCTAAAATAACAGGATACAGTACAGTATCTATAATAAGATAGAGTATCTACAATGATGAGATACAATATAGTAGCAACTTAAAAAAAGATACTGTCATGTACTGTCATGTTGTGTCTTGTCTCTGTCCTTTCCCTTCACCCTGTCTCCCTCTGCTGGTCGTTGTTAGGTTACCTTTTCTCCCCCGCTTTCCCCCAGCTGTTCCTTGTCTCCTCTAACTACCCATTCACCCCGTTTCCCACCTGTTCCCTTTTTCCCTCTGATTAGGTCCCTATATCTCTCTCTGTTTCTGTTCCTGTCCTTGTCGGATTCTTGATTGTTGTGTTTCATGCCTGAGCCAGACTATCGTCATGTTTGCTGTAACCTTGTCCTGTCCTGTCGGAATCTGCCGGTCTATCTGAGCCTACCTATGTTTGGTTATTAAAGAAGCTCTGTTTAAGTTAGTTCGCTTTTGGGTCCTCATTCACTCACCATAACAGAAGAATCCGACCAAGAATGGACCCAGCGACTTCGGATCCTCTCCACTCAGCCGTCGGGATCCAGGGAGCGATGCTAGGCAGACACGAGCAGGAAGTGTCTGCTGCTCGACATGCCGTTGAGACCCTGGCCACCCAAGTCTCCAACCTCACAGAACAGGTTCACCATCTCCGCCTCGATCCACCGGCCACTTCCAGGGCTTTCGAATCTCCGGAGCCCAGAATCAATAACCCGCCGTGTTACTCTGGGGAGCCCACTGAATGCCGCTCGTTCCTCACCCAGTGTGATATTGTGTTTTCTCTCCAGCCCAACACTTACTCCAGGAGCACTGCTCGTGTCGCCTACGTCATATCTCTCCTTATTGGACGGGCTCGTGAGTGGGGCACGGCAATCTGGGAGGCAAGGGCTGAGTGTACTAACCAGTATCAAGACTTTAAGGAGGAGATGATACGGGTTTTTGATCGATCTGTTTTTGGGGAGGAGGCTTCCAGGGCCCTGTCTTCCCTATGTCAAGGCAATCGATCCATAACAGACTACTCTATTGAGTTTCGCACTCTTGCTGTCTCCAGTGGCTGGAACGAGCCGGCCTTGCTCGCTCGTCTTCTGGAGGGTTTCCGCGCAGAGGTAAAGGATGAGATTCTCTCCCGGGAGGTTCCTTCCAGCGTGGATTCCTTGATTGAACTCGCTATTCGCATTGAGCGACGGGTTGATCTTCGTCACCGAGCTCGTGGAAAGGAGCTCGCGCTCTCCGTCGCCTCCCTCTCCGCATCACTACCATCTTCCTCTGCCGGCTCGGGTGCTGAGCCCATGCAGCTGGGAGGTATCCGCATCTCGACTAAGAAGAGGGAACGGAGAATCACCAACCGCCTCTGTCTCTATTGCGGTTCCGCTGGTCATTTTGTCACTTCATGTCCAGTAAAAGGCCAGAGCTCGTCAGTAAGCGGAGGGCTACTGGTGAGCGCTACTACTCCTGTCTCTCCTTCAAGATCCTGCACTACCTTGTCGGTCCATCTACGCTGGACCGGTTCGTCAGCTTCCTGCAGTGCCTTAATAGACTCTGGGGCGGAGGGCTGTTTTATGGACGAGACCTGGGCTCGGGAACATGACGATAGTCTGGCTCAGGCATGAAACACAACAAACAAGAATCCGACAAGGACAGGAACAGAAACAGAGAGAGATATAGGGACCTAATCAGAGGGAAAAAGGGAACAGGTGGGAAACGGGGTGAATGGGTAGTTAGAGGAGACAAGGAACAGCTGGGGGAAAGCGGGGGAGAAAAGGTAACCTAACAACGACCAGCAGAGGGAGACAGGGTGAAGGGAAAGGACAGAGACAAGACACAACATGACAGTACATGACAGATACAGTATAGTAACAAGATACAGTAGCTTTAACAGGAACTTACTGCATAACATGCCTGCAATATCGGAAGATTAACTTGTAATACACAAAACTGCTTTTATCATTTCTGAATAAGTGTCGGTGACAGCCTAACAATATTAACAATATTCATGCCCGACCTTGGTCTTGCAGCCTTTGCAAGTATTTTACAACAACTGTTGTAGCTGCTATTTGCTAATTGCATGCCCGTCACTAGAGACACAAACATCTCCCTAACAGCTGTAGATAATGTATTCTCCACACAGTAACATTGTGACAGACAGGAATACAGCAGTTCATTGTCTAAATGCCTGCAGCAGTGTTATTAAGTGATGGCTGATTCTGATCTGCAGTGTTGGTGCTTGGGAGAGCATTCCGCTCCTGGCTGTAGCTTCTGTAGCTGGCTGAAGCAGGTTCCTAGGTTCCTGCCTTTCTTAATATATCAAGGTTTGTCAGACAGTGTACAGTAATGTGGTTTTCTGGCTCAGTAACGACTTCAGAGCTGATGAATTAGGAGAAACTGGAGTTGTTAGACTTTGAGTAAAGGTATCTGCTGAAGTTGGGGTTTTTAAACACTTTTTCCACAACACTGTTGACATTGTTTTTTAGCTATGCTTTTCCCAAAACTATATTTTTCTCTACAATGTTTTAACACAGTAACACTTGGACAACTATAATGGAGAAGGAATGATCTGCATAACCTCATTTTAATATCCATCAATCAATCACATTAATTTTATAAAGCCCCTTTCACATCAGCAGTTGTCACTATGTGCTTCTACAGATAGCCAGCCTAAACCCCCAAAGAGCAAAAAAATGCAGATGTGGAAGCACAGAGGTTAGGAAAAACTCCCTAGAAAGGCAGGAACCTAGGAAGGAACCTAGAGAGGAACCAGGCCTTGAGGGGTGGCTCTTCTTCTGGGTGTGCCGGGTGGATATTATAAGAGTACATGGCCATTAAGTCTAGATCATTCTTCAAGCTGTTCAAACTTTCATAGATGACCAGCAGGTTCAAATAATATAAACAGCGGTTATAGAGGGTGCAACCAGTCAGCACCTTAGGAGTAAATGTCAGGTTTTATTTCCCTTTATTTAACTAGGCAAGTAAGTTAAGAACAAATTCTTATTTTCAATGACGGCCTAGGACCAGTGGGTTAACTGCCTGTTCAGAGGCAGAACGACAGATTTGTACCTTGTCAGCTCAGGGGTTTGAACTTGCAACCTTCCGGTTACTAGTCCAACGCTCTAACCACTAGGCTACCCTGCCGCCCCAAGTTCCCCCAAGTTGGCGTTTCACAGCCGAGCGTTCAGAGGTCGAGACAGCAAGTCTGTGAAAGAGAGAGAGAGAAATCTGTGGTGGTAGTCAAAGTCGTTTTAAACTGTATTGTAGTTGATTGGTCAAGATGACATCCATACAAGCAATTTCTACCTCAACATAGTGAAAAAAACAATAGCCTAAATGTTGGCACATTTTGAAGTTTCAGGAAATTTCCCCATGTCATCTTTCCCCGGCGCGTTTCCATGGCATTTCCATTAATTTGGTTGAGTTCCCCTGACCTCATTACTGCATCTATGTACACTAAGGTGTCTTAATTTCCCTTTCCCACAATCTTGATTCCCTTTCCGATTTCATAGATAATCTTATAATAGATGTTCAACATTTGTACCAAAAAATTATCAAACCAGCTCAATAGAATCTGATGTAAAGCAATGAACACCAGAGAAAACTATTCAAACGAATGTTGCAGAATAAAATATCTAAATAAGCACACAAACTGTAACAAATGTAGCAAAAACCCAATTGCTTTCCTTACAAACCTGCAGCAGTACAGAAAAATATATTTTCAAAAATTGCCTCTGAAGGATGTCTGAAGAACTTAGCACTGTTGAATGATCAACGACCAAGGCGGAAATGCCAACGCGTGTTTCCCACTCATAGGGCAAAAGGAGCTTCGAGGCTCATGGGATGAATGGTTGTAATCCACTGCTATAATTGCCTTACATGTCGAAACAATGTCTTTCTGAAGAAATTCAGGAGAAATAAAAGGAATTATTCACGTGGATGAACTCTCAGTGACCTTTTAGCTCAGCTAGCTCAACTTTGTCTACCAGAAGAGGAGTCACCTTAGGAACTGGTGTTTGCAGAGATGGCACAAAGAAAAAACAATTTAATATTCCCGTTATCTGTCACTACGTTAATCTTGTTTTCTTTTAATAAGTATTTGAACAAAGCCAGCGTGACATTGAGAACATCAAAGTGATTTGTCAACAACAAACAAAATAGGGACAGTCAGATGAGTGAGGATGATGCAATTATCGTTCAACAAAACAAAGTGTTGCTTTGTTATGTCCTGTCAAGAAGAATGCCTCTGTGGATGGAGTTTCATGCATCATAACAACGCTATATTGTCGCTACTGCAACAACTTGCTTTGACAAATGCTATAACACTCCTATTAAAATGTAACTCCACTCTCGTTACAATGTAACAAGGGACTACAGATACAGAAGCTCCACCCCTTTCCTTTACTACTGAACACACTTATGTACACGATCATGGGAAACACTTTCCTTCTGCAACATTCTCTAAACATCCCCGTCCTTCTCTCCTCTCACTCTCCTGTGTGTCATCACGTGCCGACTCTAGGCACGGCATTGTGGGATAGCTCGGCATGGTGCATTCGGTGCTTAACCATCCACTCATCTCCGCTTACCGCCAGACTGGCTACACCTGCTGCCCGGGACCTGTGCGTGCCTTCAAGCCGCTGGCTGACTGAAGCTCCTGCTCCTGCTCTTTCTGATGACAGCTTTCGGAGGACTGCATTGCACAGCAGTGTAGTGGAGGAAACTAGCTACTTGCTAGCATGTACAGTATTTCACTACACTCGGGAATTCAAGTGGTGGAACTTGACTCAGTTTGTTTCTAACTTCTAAATGAAGCTGATGAAATGTGTTGATAGTGGGATAATTTGATAAGACTCATATGGATGGGATGGTGGTTTAAAATCATTGTATCGTGTAGTTTTTACTCCAGACACCTTATCAGATGAGTGGAAAGTCAACACAAAGTTGTTTTATTCCCTCTTTGTATGGAAATATTGTTTGAGAGATAATGTTTGAGGAGATTACCATGAAACTCTATGAGAGTTGATATGCTTTACAGAGATAGAGCACTCTATGAATAGATGCCAGCAAAGGACTTGATAAACTATCAAACTGCAAAATACCCCCAAGATACTTGTCCTTGACACGCTGATGGGCCTTGTACAATATACTCATCAGAAATAACAATTTGACATCGACAACAATGTGTGACCATCTTGATGAATCAGACACAAATTATATCCGCGGATCATAAATGGTTGATTCCACTTTTCTCGTTACATTCAAAGGGCTAACAATAGAAATAATCCCATGATGTTTATGGCTAGTGTCGTCTGTTACAAAGAGTTTAACCTTGAGATGCAGGTAAAAATGACCACCAATTATGTGTTTTATTTAATTTCAAGCAGGGGTGGCATTGTGTTAACCTGGTTTGATATTTAGAAAATGATGCCCTTCTTAACAGTTAAACCCTTTGTACAAGTCAGATACATTGTATAGCCATAAATTAACCAAATTAAGAATATGCGAGTCTGTGTATATATACTGTATGTAAAAGTGACTGAGCTCTTTTAATGAATAGAAAATAACTATTTACAAAACTTGCTTATCTACAACACATACATCTCGTCCTTAATAATAGCATGCACAAGTCAAGGACATCATTAAAAAAAGTTGATCTCTTCCTATAAGTAACATCTTGTTTTTAACACACTTTTAAGAACTGATAACAGGCCATGACTAGGTCTCCTGTGTTTAGCATTGTACTTTTACTACAAGCGTGTGAAAAGTAAACATACATATAGTATATACAGAGTGATAACTGATATCTAAAGATAATATGGTACATTTTCAATAATATTCCCTGTTAGATCGGAGACCTAGACATGATGGCCCATACAGACAAAAACTCTTATACCTCATGAAAAGTAAAACATTAAGAAATGTACATAACTCTCTTAATAGGTTTTGATAAAGGCTTTGAAAAAAGTCCATAAAATAAGACAATTACAGAACTAAAAATGTAACGTTACACAATCCAAACCTACTTAGTAGGTCTAAGTAGCTCATACTTGTAATTGAAACTTGTCTCGTTGAGTAGATTTCAGATTCGCCGCATAGATGCTATCAAGCAAGACACCCATGCACATCAGTATAAATCAGGCCCTTAGAAAACTATTAACATTGGTGTTGTGTTTGAGAAATTACAAAAGAAAACAAAGAAATAGGGAACCCTTAAAATGGAAATACTTTGTCTGTTCACATGTGTTGCATTCCTTCCCTGGCTTTACACGCTAGTACAGTTAGGAATCTCCCTTGTGCTCTCGCAGGCATGTCCAATTCGCCCTGGGGTAGGGAGAGAAAAAACACACATAAGAACAACATAGGTTAGTCCACTGGTAGTAGAGGCTTTGATGTCTGTGAAACAAATACCTACTTTGACACTGATACTGCCTGTTAATTACTGGGGTTTCATTACAATGTCTTATCAAAAGATCTAAGGCTGTTGTTTCAAGTGTGGGACATTAGTGGCTGACCCATTGGTTAATTTGTTTCCTTATTTCCTTCTGAAGATACAGTACCGCTTTTTCCTACCAGTCATTTCCATGTAAAGAAACAATGTAGACTTTATAAACACTATGTATTGTATACACTCCAGGTCAAAAGTCAACATTGTTATACATGGAGATATGACACATACTGTATGTGTTCAGGTCCAATACAATTAGCTTCGACAATATATGTGTAACATTAGGGGCTCTTTCTCAACAAGGAAGTTCAACGTCACCGAATCAGCAACTTGCTAATAATGTATTTGGAATAATGATAATTACAACAATACTGATTGAACAATGAACACCTGTATTTAATTTAATATAATACATCAATAAAATCAACTCAGTCTCAAATAAATCATGAAACATGCTCAATTTGGTTTAAATAATACAAAAAACAAAGTGTTGGAGAAGTTAAGTAAAAGTGCAATATGTGCCATGTAAAAAAGCTAACGTTTAAGTTCCTTGTTCAGAACATGAGAACATATGAAAGCTGGTGGTTCCTTTTAACACGAGTCTTCAATATTCCCAGGTAAGAAGTTTTGGGTTGTAGTTGTTATAGGACTATTTCTCTCTATACCATTTGTATTTCATATACTTTTGACTATTGGATGTTCTAAATAGATACTTTAGTATTGCCAGCCTCGGGAGTTGATAGGCTTGAAGTCATAAACAGCGCAACGCTTGAAGCATTGCGAAGAGCTGCTGGCGAACACAGGAAACTGCTGTTTGAATGAATGCTTACGAGCCTGCTGCTGCCTACCACCGCTCAGTCAGACTGCTCTATTAAATCATAGACTTAATTATAATATAATAACACACAGAAATACGAGCCTTAGGTCATTAATATGGTCAAATCTGGAAACTATCATTTTGAAAACAAAACGTTTATTCTTTCAGTGAAATACGGAACCGTTCGATATTTTATCTAACAGGTGGCCTAAATATTGTCTAAATATTGCTGCCTCTAATTGGGAACCACATTAGCACCAACATAGAAATAGAAATACTAGATCACCCCCTAGTCACGCCCTGACCTACTTCACTATAGAGAACCAAGGGCTCTCTATGGTCAGGGCGTGACACCTAGTTAATATTGTTTGCTAACATGAATTTCTTTCAACTAAATATGCAGGTTTAAAAAATAGACTTCTGTGTTACGATTTTAAGAAAGGCATTGATGTTTATGGTTAGGTACATTCGTGCAACGATTGTGCTTTTTTCGCAAATGCGCTTTTGTTAAATCATCCCCCGTTTGACGAAGTAGGCTGTGATTCAATGATAAATTAACAGGCACCACATCGATTATATGCAACGCAGGACAAGCTAGATAAACTAGTAATACCATCAGCCATGTGTAGTTAACTACTGATTATATTAAGATTGATTGTTTTTTATAAGATACGTTTAATGCTAGCTAGCACCTTACCTTTGCTCCTTGCTGCACTCGCATAACAGGTAGTTAGCCTGCCACGCAGTCTCCTCGTGGAGTGCAATGTAATCGGCTATAACCGGTGTCCAAAAATGATGATTACTGATTGTTATGAAAACTTGAAATCGGCCCTAATTAATCGGCCAATCCGATTAATTGGTCGACCTCTACTGCAAGCTGTCATCAAGGCAAAGGGTGGCTACTTTGAAGGATCTACAATTTGTTTAACACTTTTTTGGTGACTACGTGTTTCCATAAATGTTTTTTCAAAGTTTTGATATCTTCACTATTATTCTACAATTTAGAAAATAGTAAAAAAATATATAGAAAATCCTTAAATGAGTATGTGTGTCCAAACTTTTGACTGGTACTGTATATTAAAATATGTTATGTCTGGTTATGACATCTATGTAGGTGAGTCAACTTCCACACAAGGCAAACCAATCCATTCTACTCGTAAATAGTATGTTATATAACATTTTTCTACCAATGTAATTGTACCCACATTGATGTAAAACATGTGCCTAGCCCAATGCTCTGTTGCTGATGACTGGGATGAATACAGGAGAAGGACAAACACCCTCTTTGGAACTTATGACTGACATATGGTCACTTACGTGATAGACGAATATGGCTTATATTATTCCCCTTACAACAGCAAAATAATTCTATATTTTGGAATAAATTTGTTTGGTTTTTTCACAACATTATATATATATACTTAGCGTGCTAACTGTTAACATTAGCTAGCCTACCATGTTAGTTGTCCATGGGTTTTTCATACATTTAACTCACAAGACTCTTTTAGAATTAATTTGTACAAGTAGCACTATTATATAGAGAGTGAATCAGATGCATTGTTGATGCAACAACAGTACATGAGTGTCATTAGTTGTTTTGAACACCACCATATTTAGTGGTAGGGAAGCTAACCTTAGCTAAACAAACACTACTGTAACTAGATGGTTGCTAACATTTAAGTAGCTAGCTACATGAATAGCTGAGAGCTAGCTTTAGAATGTATTTTTGTTGAGAAAACGGGATTGTTACGTATTTGAGAATGTGTGAAAGTGTTTGCTGTTGCCATAATACACTATAATTGGTGTGTTGTTTACGTTTTTAGCTTTCTTTAGTGGCGTCGCTGCATTGTAGCATACTCCATTCTGTTCATCTGCTGCATCCAAGGGAAAGGAAAAAAACAATACAATTCAGAAGTTAAATACTTTGATGTTCTTGAAGTTACTTTATTTTCATCGTATTACGAATAACTCACGGAAAAAACACACTGTCGTGAAGCATTATGACCATCCTGTTTGACTTTACATGGATTAAGAAAATACACTTCATGACACTAGAAAATGTAATATTACATAAACCTACTGTTTACAAGTTGGCTACGGTGTAATGGAACGGTTTGCTTTGTGTGGTAGGTTTTGTGGGATTTGACACTCTTATGTAGGTCTCATAACCAGCCATAAAATAACACAATATGTCACAACAGGTCTAATTTTATGTGCCATGACAATGTTCTGACCACATAATGACCGTTTGTTGTTTTTGCTGTTATGACCTACTATGACATGGTTATGACCGTGCCATAATGTGTTATGACCCTAGGTGTCAAATAAAATGTTACCCTTTTTTCAACCCAATCTCAATCTCCTTGTTATCGCGAAAGTGTATTTATGTCTTGATGGGAAAAGTACGTCTTGCCAAACAACTATTTGTTCTTCAAAATAGCTACTACTAAATGTTTTTATTTATAATGAACTTCATCCACTTTAGATTAGCAGTGAGGCACGAGTTCCAACCAGCAATACGTGTCCATTTTAAAAGCCACAAATGTTTTATAGGTTCTCTATGGAGCTATCGGCGGACAATGAAGTGGCGTAGTAGGCAAGTCACATACACTTGAAGCACATCAATTATCATGCCTTAAAATCACTATTTGAGTAGTAAAGTAGTGGACAAATAGAGAGCAAATGAATGACTTGTAATGAGGGGAAAGAGGTATAGAAGGAATGGTGGGCGGAAGGGGATAGGATGCAATAGCCCCTGTAAAAATCAAAACACTCACACTATGTTTGTTCTCTTTGCGATTACTCATTAGTCTAAAAAGCCTTCTTGGGTAAACCTGGCATTTTATGTTCCCCAAACTCATTGGCTGAATTGAAAATAAGATCTGGGATGAGGGAGGAAAGTAGGTGAGTGAGACAGTCAGATGAGTGAGCGTTTGAGAGAATTTTGTCCACGCCCAAATTTGGCTGAAAACCCACCTCTGCAGGGCTGTATCTTGTTGCTTTAATATTTAAACAGCAAACATTTTTGGAGTGGCTTCCTCACAATCTTACTGTATGCAAAGCTAAATAAATAAGATGAAACAGTTGTCAATTACAAATTACAATTGTAAACACACCATGATAGTGGATTCTGTTTTTCATTCATCGCGAACTTGACGATATTGGGTTATTCTATCTTCATAACTCCTTCCAATAGTGCATTATTTCCAACAATATTGTTATAAATAGGTTTTGATGATTCATCTATGACTATAATTTTATTCTGTGAGGTAAAGTACAGTTGTCACCCAGGAAAGGAATGGGGTGCGAGAAAGGGATGCTATTTGCCCACTACAGAAGAAGTGCACTCTCTTGGGAAAAAAGAGGACATGTTAACCTCTTGCACCACACTGAGAGGTGCATTAACAGCTGGTGGTGAAACCAGGGGGGGCTTCCGCGAAACATACTAAAATATCTGAATTTGCCAAAAGTCACTGTCTGGAACCTGACAGGGAACCTTCGGCCATCTTCCATGTTCCGCAGGTTGGAGAAAAGAAGACGCCGGAAAAAAACAGAGAAGGAATGTCTTCTCAAATAACTTAAAATAGCCTATATTACTGAACTCCCCATTCAAACCTCTATTAGGCGGTGGATTGGAATCAGCCTAGGAGCAAAAGCCATAGAGCTGTACTGCAGTACGGCAACATTGCAGTTTAATGGACCTTGACTTTAATTGCGATGTGGATGCCCCTTCTCATCTTGGCTTTATTGTGTGGAGTTGTTTACCTTGACATGGAATATGTTTGAACTTGAAGGTGAACTGAATGCGAACAGCAGAAAAATACAAATAAATGAATAAAAAAATTCTAATAACACTTTGTTGCACAATATCAAGGTTGTGAACCCTATGTCAACTCTAGCAGTACATGGATGAACAGGCCTTAATATGATTTCCTTTTAGAGAAAGGGTAAAATAGATGAAAGGAGGGATGGTTTGATAGGATTACTGTATATGGAGGAGTATATGACACATGAACTAGTGTTCATAAACTCAATAGATACCGTATAATGTATGTAGGTTCCAAAAGGTTGTATAACAAAACGTTTTGTATGAAAAGAGGTGCTGTAACAGTCTATTGAGGCTAGCAATTAATAGCTCAAGCTTTCTATATCTGAGTGAGCCCCTCAGTTCAACACAATTCAATTGGCTGGTGCTATACTGCCATGAACGTAATATGTGGATCCCAGGTGACAAAATGCACTTTATCGCTCACAAAGCCTCAACCTGGCCTCACACTGAGCTCCCTCTAATGACTCTCAGCCTAGCTCGCCCGAGTCGCCTCTCATGTCAAATCCACGTTGGAGTTGGTGAAGACAAAGAGAGACCACAAGTCGCACGCTATAGGGATAAATCTCCACACAAAGTGGAAGAATAACACACAGATTGACTGATGAAAGATTGAGGCAACACAAGCGGTCAAATTTTCGAACACTCGGCTGACATAAACTACAATATGAATTAGCTAATAGCAATTGCTAATAATTAGTCACATCACAGCTGAGTTCACCGTTGATCAAAATAATTGAGTAAAACACTTTCTAGTAGAAGAAAGTAATCCGACGATGATTAGTTTCAGTCCGCAGCCATGCTTTTTTCCCTCACAGAAAGCAGAGATAAGTCAAGATGAGTTTGGTCTGTTTATAGTATGGATGTTGAAGGGGTGTCGTCTACCATCGTTCACATCCCAGCATTCACTTCCTGAAATTCTCAAAAATGAGTGAACCCTTACTCACCTCATTTTGTTATAGCATCTTTGGTCTGACAGACGATTACGTGAAACCCAGAATGCATTGTTTTTCAACAAACCTGGCTCCACACACATAGCTGTAATTAGCTTAGCACATCATAATCAGTACAACCTTCAAAAAAGTATTTTACACACACACACACACACACACACACACACACACTATGTGCCCATTACAATCTATGCAAGAATCAGAGTGCATGATTTATCAGCGGTAATTGAAAAACATGAGAATAATACAGTAAATATATCAATAATTACCACACAAAACATTTTCTGGTAGTGATTTATTGATACAAATGGAGCATGCAGGCAGTCAATCACGTAACCTCTCACTCCCATTCTGAGCCATTCAGTGTTGTTGTTTATGTATGTAGCTAGTGAGCTAAGCTGAAGCATTAGCAATGTCTTTCAAAAGGAGACAACTCACAAATGCGGACATTCTGGAGATTAAAAAAAATTCTGACAATGAGTCTGAAAGTCAGGAATCAGATTTTGACAGTTGTGAGCTGCTCCCCAGCCCATGAGAACCCTGAATCTGAGGACTCCTTGACCATTGACAAAGTCCCAGGTCCCTTTGAAGAAGCTGGTGGTGATGGAGGCAGACTGACAATGGATGAAGTACAGGAGTTCTGTGGTAGCTGGAAGGCTGCCAGCCGTTTCACCCCTCCTGGCCCTGCTGTTTGCTTTGATGAGTCCCAGTCTGGAGTGCAACGCCCCTTGCCATTTCCATCTGAGGCAGAGTGCTTCAATTTTTTTCATGACAGAGGAGCTGGTGGAAGACATAGCAGAGACCAATCGCCATGCCTTGGAGCTACAGGAGAAGAGAGAGCCAGGAGTGGGGGGGACAACCACAATTAGTGAAATGTATACCTTCCTGGCGACAGTCCTTCTCATGGGGATAGTAAAGAACTCCCCCCATTGAGCTACAGTAGAAACGGTATAACACGACATACAGAAACTATTATAATGTAATAAGGCACTTACTTTGATAGAAACGCAGTCTGGATTTGAACATAGGAGAGGCGCTGCTCCTTACAGCTGCGCAACTTGGGAGTAATAAGGCCAGGGTAGCTTCAAAATACAACACATGCTAATACTTCTCTGACACAATTAGCATTGTTTTTCAGAGCTAATGGAAGAATGTAGCTAGCTACCTAAGCATTGAGTATAACACCATAAAGGTTATGAAATGAGTAACGTTACTTCGTGTGTACGCGGTTATAAGGAATATACACAAACATATTATGCTACAGTAGAAATGACATAACAGACATGCAGAAACTATTATGACGTAATAAGGCACTTACTTCGATAGAAACGCACACATCGCCAAAGTTATTATTGGTAACAAAAACAACTATGACTGTGATGCAGGCAACAGCCGGAACATGTGAACACGTGTGTGTGCAGGACGGGAGATGAGCAAATGTCTGCAGACTTAAACTGCACTAACAATTGTCAAGTGTTTGGGGAATTTTGTCCGTGTCAGAAATGTCCCAAAAATTAATTGGTCCACAAAAGTAAAAATGACTACTTTTATGTGAATGAATGAGGTGGAACACACCTCAATTCAAACTGTTCTTAGAAAATAAAAAACTTAGTGAAAATAATTTGAAATGGACACATTTAAAAAACAGCCTATAAATAAAAACAGTGCCTTGGTTTGAGGGCAGCGCGGATTAAATGTACTGTTACAATCACATTCTGGAATAGAAAGAACGTTCTAACATCACGTGCATAAAAAAAAAAACTCACGCTGGGGCGAGATATTTGGAACCTACGCATGAAAGGGTTAATTAAACTCCTGATCTATGTTCTGGTTGTTTCCTTCCTCTATTTGCCTTCTGATGGGTGGGAAAGCTGACAGAGATGTTGGTGTGTGTGTGTGCGTATGCGTGTGCGCATGCTCATGGTTTGACGAGTGGAGATGATTGATCACACAAGTGCTTTCTTAGATAATTAGGGAAATGTCCTCTTCTCATATATCCTGACATACTCAAATGTAAAGTACCCTCAAGCGGTGCATACCAAGTGAGATGGCTGCTATATGTGTTAATTAGCATTACATCAGGAAGCATTAGATTAGGGAGATCTGAGAGAGAGAGAGAGTTAGAGAGAAGAGAGAGAGATAGAGAGAGAGGTAGTACTGATCCTTACCTTGGACTGCTATCATCTTGGTGTCTTGCAGCATGGTGTTGGCTGAAGACACTTGGACCGTAACAGTGTTCATTCCCTCGCTGGTGATGTTCCCGTCTAAGCTGATCACCGGCTGGAGGAAGAGGGAACATGGACAAAATTGATGATCACACATTGATCCGGTCATAATCCCTTCACCTAAAACCTTTAGCTAAAACCCCAGAACACGAAAGAAATCAATTTCAGATGGTAACAACTTTTCCTTGAACGTCTCACTAAGAGTAGTTATAACTTCTGACTTGAGTAGTTAGAGTTGTCGAAATTCTGACTTGAGTAAAACCCTACAAAAAACATCCTCCCCATAAGACCTAGAACCTGAACCTAAGACTTAGAACCTGACATACAAATAAGATGTCTGAACAAAATACAAAATCAGAGACTGCTTCACCTCTATCATAGTCGTCTTCATTAATAGAAGAGGTCAATGTATTTAATACCATAGACATCATGTATAACCCAATACATCAGTGGAGGCTACTGAAGGGAGGAAAGCTCATAATAATGGCTGAAATGGAATGGAACTGAAATGAAAACCAGGTCTTTGATGTGTTCGATGCTGTTCCATTGGTTTCTGTTTCAGCCATTACAATAAGCCTGTCTTCTGATTTAGTTACAGTGACACCAGCCACAGCTGCAGTACATGTACAGTATATGGCATTATAGGGTAAGACCCCTTTTGAATAGTGTCAGTTTACCTTTGCTAATGTTGTACAGTTGGTAATCCACATACAGTATACTGTATACACAACATCAAAAGAGGATCTGTGTCTGCACCAGGACACATCTCCAATTTACTTCACTTCTGTTCCCCAGCCACCAGAAGTAGGTGAGGGTCCTTGACTGGACAGGCCACACCACTGCTGTTAGGTTTACTGCCTTGTTCTTGATGGCCACAAACGGAGCCAGCAGCTGGACATGTTCCACAGAACCTGATACAAACACAGAGGATGATTCAGATTTGGATGATTCAGACTCAGTAGTGGATGATTCTGACTCAGTAGTGGATTATTCACTCAGTATGTAATTGTAATTACATAGATATTGTTTCAGACTACCTACTTCACAATATGAGAAGCACTCACACATCGAAATATTATTTTTAGATTATTTTTTGTTTAAATATGAAAAGCACTGGCACATCGACATATTAATTTTACAGGTGCTTGGGAAAAAGAAATAGAAACCTTCTTAAAATGAAGAATTAGAGAAAAGAAGATATCTCACACTGAGCTTGCCAGTATGTATCACTTATCATTATCACTGGAGTAATATCTGGGATCTTCTTCTCAGTAAGACTACTTTAGCTGAAAAGGGAAGGTGAATTAAATCTTACTCAACAATTATCATAACTGTCATAATGTTTTATAGTTTTGATGGAATTTAGTTGAAGAACAAGATTTATTCTAGACTTAAAACACGCTTTATCATGTTTTTGACGGGATGCCTTATGAGTACTACTGTGGGTGTACGTGGCATTACCGTGATCTAAGTGGTGAAGGTTCCTATAGCAAAGTGATATAACACTGTATTTTTTTATTTTATTTTTATGTTACCCCCTTTTCTCCCCAATTTCGTGGTATCCAATTGTTAGTTCTTACTATCTTGTCTCATCGCTACAACTCCCGTACGGGCTCGGAGAGAGACGAAGGTCGAAAGCCATGCGTCCTCCGAAACACAACACAACCAAGCCGCACTGCTTCTTAACACAGCGCGCATCCAACCCGGGAAGCCAGCCGCATCAATGTGTCGGAGGAAACACTGTGCACCTGGCAACCTGGTTAGCGTGCACTGCGCCCGGCCCGCCCGGAGTCGCTAGTGCGTGATGAGACAATGATATCCCTACCGGCCAAACCCTCCCTAACCAGGACGTTGCTAAGCCAGAGTCTCTGGTGGCACAGCTAGCACTGCGATGCAGTGCCCTAGACCACTGTGCCACCCGGGAGGCCATAACACAGTATTTTAACAATAAATCTCCGGCTGACAGTGCTGTGACTCGGCTTTCTGTTGTGTACATCTCCGCCTGGGCTTCTGTTAACTCTTATCCTCTTTAAATGAGACTAATCTTTATCTTTATCCTAGCTTTCAAACGCATGTAGTGTATGTCTGTGTGTGTGTTTGATGTGTGTGATATGTGTGACAGAGAGAGAAAGTGTGTGTATATGTGTGTCTCTTTTAAGTCTGTGTCTCTGTGGATGTGTATGTGTGTGTGTGATGTGAGTCATTTGGACAGGCTCCCTAAACTGTGTCTGTTGTAAAAAAAATATTCCAATTGGAAATCTGTGGCTGCATCGTGCTAAAAGCATCACCTGCACTCTCTTTCCCCTGTAAATGACCTCAAAATGTACAAAACCATGGAAAACCAGAAAAAAACACCAGCATAATATATGACCTAAAAAATATCAAAGTACACTGATTGAAAGTGTCGTGGTGACCAGAGACAACATTTAAATGGAACTTTCACTAATTGACAAAGCCTCCCTGTTCAAATCCAGAGACAAGGGGGAAATTCAAACACTTCACCGCAAGGAGCTGGATAATCCTTTTAGACAGCGTGTTATATTTGTATCTATTATTTACTTGACATTTGGCTGGCTTGATCACACAACAGTAGTAGGCCTGATTACCAACAATGACGAGACAGCCTACAGGGAGGAGGTGAGGGCCCTGGGAGTGTGGTGCCAGGAAAATAACCTCTCACCCAATGTCAACAAAACAAAGTAGCTGATCGTGAATTTCAGGAAACAGCAGAGGAAGCACCCTTCTATCCACATCGATGGGACTGCAATGGAGAAAGTGGAAAGCTTCAAGTTACTCGGCGTACACATCACTGACAATATGAAATGGTCCACCCACACAGACAGTGTGGTAAAGAAGGTGCAACAGCGCCTCTACAACCTCAGGAGGCTGAATAAATTTTTCTTGTCACACAAAACCCTCACAAACGTTTACAGATGAACAATTGAGAGCATCCTGTCGCGCTGTGGGGCAACTGCACCGCCCACTACCACAGGGCTCTCCAGAGGATGGTGTGGTCTGCCCAATGCATCACCGGGGTCGAACTGCCTGCCCTCCAGGACACCTACAACACCCGATGTCACAGGAAGGACAAAAAAGATAACCAAGAACAACAACCACCCAAGCCACTGCCTGTTCACCCCACTATCATCCAGAAGACGAGGTCAGTACAGGTGCATCAAAGCTGGGACCGAGATACTGAAAAACATTGCTTCTATCTCAAGGCCATCAGAATGTTAAATAGCCATCACTAGCACATTAGAAGCTGCTACCATGTATACATAGAGTTGAAATCAGTGGCCACTTTAACCTATGTGTGGTCTTAAGGGTAAAAAATGACCCACTGCTATGTTTAACTTGAAATTAGATTACTTTTCCTAGAGTGACCCCAACATTAGAAAAAGTGAAACATCACCTTCGTTCATATTTCCATAAAAGCTGTACACCACCAGGGTACAAAGATTGTTTTAGGGTCATTTTTGACCCAGCAGTTATAAAATCATTTAGGCACACACACACACACACATTCACACACACACACAGGGTGCTAATGATTGAACTCAGAAAAAACTAACCGCATACATGACTCAAGTTCACAGACAAAATAAAAATGTCCTAAAGGGGGAATGCAGTCAGGGGCTATACAGGTGCTGCAGATGACAGTCCCCCCAGTCCTCTCTTTGCTGAAACCATGAGTGCACGTTTCAGTGCCCAACAGGTCATAGATCTGATTTTTTCAGATGTCCAGGAGGAACAAGAGAACAATGATTTAGAAGAGGAGTAGGTATCTGAAGAAGTAGATGGGGAAAAATACAACCCAGAGAACGATGCATCATCTTCAGATGATGAAATCCAAGCTGATAGAGAGACATTTTTGTCAAAGAACAGCAAAATAACATGGTCCTTGTCACCATATGACAACCAGGGCAGGATGGCAGCACAAAATGTCATAACGATGACCCCAGTGCACACAAGACATGCAGTTGCCCATGCCCAGGACATCGCCTCAACATTCTACATGTTCATCACACCAGCCATTGAAAAAATCTGGACAGAACAAATTTGGAGGGTTTCCATTAACTGGAAAAGGATGGATGAGATTGACCTGTGTGCCTACATAGAGTTACTAATCTTACAGGGTGTGTATAGGTCCCGAGGTGAGGCTACAAGTAGTCTCTGGGATGCAGAGAGATGAATGGTGATTTTCCGTGCCACTATGCTACTGAAACTCTTTCACACTTTCTCAAGAATGCTACGATTTGACAACCGCGAGTCAAGACCTGCAAGAAGTGTGAGAGACAAACTGGCGGCCATAAGAGAGATCTGAGAGAAGAGGATGGAGCGTCTGCCATACTTCTACAGCCCTGGGCCAGAAGAAACGGTAGATGAGCAACTGGTTCCATTCAGAAGTACATTTTTATTTTCATATCTGTAATGTAAGTGATTTTCAATGTTAATGTTATTATGTATTGCTGTAATATCATTGGTTTATGTGATTGTTTTACATTCTCCCAACCAATTGTGCTATTTTGTTAGTTTTTTTGCATTTTGTGTAACTTATTTTTTGACTTATTGTGTAAAGTATGTGGCTGCTACTTTCTCTTATGACTGAAAATAACTTATTGACATCAGAAAAGCAATTACTCACCATGGACTGGAAGAAACTTTTTCAGTTAACTTCTCTAGGGTAGGGAGCAGCATTTGGAATTTTGGATGAAAAGCATGCCCAAATTAAACTGCCTTCTACTCAGGCCCAGAAGTTAGGATATGCAATTAGTATATTTGGATAGAAAACACTCTAAAGTTTCCAAAACTGTTAAAATAATGTCTGTGAGTATAACAGAACTGATATGGCAGGCGAAAACCCGAAGAAAATCCAACCAGGAAATACTATTATTATGAAAGGCTGTTTTTCCATTGAAAGTCTATCCACCATACAAAGACTTAGGACCCAGTTCACGGTCTCTATGGCTTCCCCTACATGTGACCAGTCTTTAGGCATTGTTTCAGGCTTTTACTCTGAAAAATGAGGGAGATACAGCACTTTCAATCATTGGCTAGTGGAAATTTCCATTCATCAGCCATGCGCCTGATCGGGAACGCGCCTTTCTTGTTTCTCCTTTCCTATTGACGAAGCTTTTGTCCGGTTTAAAGATTATTGATTATTTATGACAAAAACAACCGGAGGTTTGATTTTTAACATCGTTTGGCATGTTTCTACTAACTTTTATTGTACTTTTTGGGGATTTTCTTCTGGACTGCGCCTAAAGCATTTGGATTACTGGACAAAACGCACAAACAAAAAGGAGGTATTTGGTCATAAAGAGGGATATTATCGAAGAAAACAAAACATTTATTGTCTAACATGGAGACCTGGGAGTGCCACCAGATGAAGATCATCAAAGGTAAGTGATTCATTTTAATGCTATTTCTGACTTTTGTGACCCTCGACTTGGCTGGAAAATGGCTATATGGGTTTCTGTGGCTAGGTGCAGACCTAACATAATCGCAAAGTGTGCTTTCTCCGTAAAGCATTTTTAAAATCTGACACAGCGGTTGCATTAAGGAGAAGTTTATCTTTATCATTTATCAATGTTTATGATGAGTATTTCTGTAATTTTATGTGGCTCTCTGCACTTTCACCGGATGTTTGTTTAAGACAATGCATTTCTGACCATAACGCGCCAATGTAAACTGAGATTTTTGGATATAAATATGTATTTTATCAAACAAAACATACATGTACTGTGTAACATGAAATCCCATGAGTGCCATCTGATGAAGATCATCAAAGATTAGTGATTCATTTTATCTCTATTTCTGCTTTTGTGACTCCTTTCTTTGGCTAGAAAAATGGCTGTATGGTTTTCTGTGACTAGCTGCTGACCTAACATAATCGCATGGTGTACTTTCGCAGTAAAGCCTTTTTGAAAACGGACACGGTGGTTGGATTTACAAGAAGTTTATCTTTAAAATGGTGGATAATACTTGTATGTTTGAGGAATTGTAATTATGGGATTTCTGTTGTTTTGAATTTGGTGCCCTGCAATTTCACCGGCTGTTGTCGAGGTGGGACGCTAACCTCTTGTACCAGAGAGGTTAAATGCAGTATTTCTGCATTGTGAAGAGAGAAAACACAGATATTAATGATGAATAATAGGTTGTTTTTTCATGCAAAATAGATTTGGGTTTTAAAATTCAATTAAGCTGCTTAATTTTAGTTCAGTGAAGGCGGGTCATTTTTTACCCTTTTTACCCTCGTTTTTGAAAGAAAGCACATTTTTTGTCTATTAAAATAACATCAAATTGATCAGAAATACAGTCTAGACATTGTTAATGTTGTGAATTACTATTTTCTCGCAAAACACTAGTCTCAATGTCAACAGTGAAGAGGTGACTCCGGGATGCTGACATTCTAGGCAGAGTTCTTCTGTCCAGTGTCAGTGTTCTTTTGCCCATCTTAATCTTTTATTTTTATACTATTTAATGAAGCTGCCAGTTGAAGAGTTGTGAGGCGTCTGTTTCTCAAACTAGACACTAATTGTTCTCTTGCTCAGTTGTGCATCAGGGCCTCCCACTCCTCTTTCTATTCTGGTTAGTGCCTGTTTGCGCTATTCTGTGAAGGGAGTAGTACACAGCGTTGTACGAGATCTTCAGTTTCTTGGTAATTTCTCTTATGGAATAGCCTTCATGTCTCAGAATAAGAATAGACTGGCGAGTTTCCGAAGGAAGTCCTTGTTTCTGGCCATTTTGAGCCCATAATCGAACCGACAAATGCTGATTCTCCAGATTCTCAACTAGTCTAAAGAAGGCCAGTTTTATTGCTTCTTTAATCAGAACAACAGTTTCCAGCAGTGCTAACATAATTGTAAAAAGGTTTTCTAATGATCAATTAGCCTTTTAAATGATCAACTTGGAATAGCTAACACAACGTGCCATTGGAACGCAGGAGTGATGGTTGCTGATAATGGGCCTCTGTACGCCTTTGTAGATATTCCTTTAAAAATCAGCTGTTTGTAGCTACAATAGGCATTTACAACATTAACAATGTCTACACTGTATTTCTGATGAACTTGATGTTATTTTAAATCAACAAAAAAATAGTTTCTTTCTAAAAAAAAGGACATTTCTAAGTGACCCAAAACCTTTGAATGGTAGTGTATATACTATATTCTATTCTACTGTATCTTATTCTATGCCGCTCTGACATTGCTCACCCAAATATTTATATATTCTTAATCCCATTCCTTTAGATTTGTGTGCATTGTGTGTTTGCATTGTGTGATTGCATCATATTCTGCCCCACCGTGAGAGCAGTGTGTTTGCCTGTTACTGCTAATGAGGTGTGTGTGTGTCTCTCTCTCGCTCTCTCTCTGTGTGTGAGAGAGAGCTAATGTGTGTGTTAGACACTCCCTGCTCTGCCTCTACAGTATCTGCAGCAGTTGTCAGTTGCTCCAGCTGCCACTGCGACCAAATCCTCCCACTTATCCCGCCTCTACCCTGCGAGCAAGCACATCTAACTCCCAGCCTCCCTGCAGCACATTGTAACGCAATGCAATTGGGATCTTTATTTGCAACAATGCATTAGCACAACGGGGCTCCAGTCCCGAAACAAACACAACAATTACAAAAGGCAAAAACGATTTCTCTCTCTCGGTCTCTCTCTCTGTCTCGCTCTCTCGCTCCTTATTCGCTATCTGTTTTGCTTCTTTTCAAGCGCAGCAGAGTGTGAAAGCACAGGAGGGTTGGCTGTGTATGGGGGAAGGCTACTGGGGGTATATTTCACGCCATTATACCCAGAAAATGTAAAACTATGAATAAGCCGAATAAAGAAAGGCAGAATAAATTGGAAGAAAAGGGATTACAGTGATAGCTACTGTGTGGAACTGTAATGGCTCACAAGCCTTTGCCAAAATGGCACTCGGAATAGCACTTAGGTCTTCGGTGGCGTCGATGTCACTCAGGCTTTTGTTGGTATCCGTTGTTCACACTCTCTGGACACTTCTAGTTCTCTATTGAGGTGCCCTGGGATCGCTAGCTAATCTGCATGAGACTGAAGATGGCCTACTGGCTAAATGTCAAGCTTTGTGTCCGTGGCTCCGTGTGTGACTCAGAGGGCCTCAAAATCCAAAATGCATAATAGGGTAAGCATCATGGTCTGGACAGCAGTGCTGGTTGACAATGAGGGGTTTTGTTAGTTCAGGTCCAGACACAGTAGGACTGTGTAATGTACTCTTGTTCAGGTGAATGTCAACACACAAAGGATGGTATAAATGGTGTGATGTCAGTGCTGTCGTGCTGATGGTGTGTCATACCTGGGTTCAAATCGTTTTTGCTTTCTTTAAAATGCTTTGAGTGTTTGATTGAGCCTGCCTGGAGAGCTACATGGGCTGATTTGCACTTTTGGGACTATTCCATTGGTTCTGGTTGGTGTACACATGACATACTATAATGTTGCTCATGTACAGTAAATCTGGTTGGAGTACACATGACATACTATAATGTAGCTCATGTACAGTAAATCTGGTTGGAGTACACATGACATGCTATAATGTTGCTCATGTACAGTAAATCTGGTTGGAGTACACATGACATGCTATAATGTAGCTCATGTACAGTAAATCTGGTTGGAGTACACATGACATGCTATAATGTAGCTAATGTACAGTAAATCTGGTTGGTGTACACATGACATGCTATAATGTAGCTAATGTACAGTAAATCTGGTTGGTGTACATATGACATGCTATAATGTAGCTAATGTAGAGTAAATCTGGTTGGAGTACACATGACATGTTATAATGTCACTTTGTGATAATGAAAACTTGATGTGTGACACTGCAGATCCCATCCCTCTCTTAAAACATCAAACTTTCTTCCACCTCCCTCTCTCCTTTCTTTTCGTTTTGTGAACACATCAAATATTTAGGCCCATTTGCTCTCCCCAAGAAATACTGCCATCTCGGGCTTCATGAATATAAATTAGAGTCTGAATTCAATGGGACCGAAGGATTTTCCGAAATGCATGAGAACCAACGCCATGAAGAGTCTTCACCTCCATTAGTCTCCTATGATAGTTGCTTTGAATTATTTTGGGACTGAAATTATAAGAAGATACATTTCAACAACTTGTCTTAATTAAATAAATGCATCTTTATTTCCTCAGCTCATCACACTGTAATATGACAGCTGGGCCCGGGAGAGACCTCGTGGGAGAGACACTTCTTATCTGCAGTGCAGGGGGAAAGCACCGCCGCACCGAGCAGAGCACTACCACACTTCTTCCACCTGAATTTAATGTGAGATGGTTGAACAGTGTCTAGGGAGTAAGGGTAGCGAGGCAAGGCCCTGGCCCTAGAACGAGGCTACTCTGAGTCTCACTCTATAACAGGGTCTCCAGGGGTGCCTCTCTCTCTCTTAGGTCTTTATCTCTTACTCTGTCTCTCAACTCGGGGCTTGGGTCCTGTAGCTGTGTGTGGGTGATGGCGTGTTGCAACCTTTCAGGAGTTGGTGTATGTGAGATGACATAACAGTGAAATAGTTTCAGGCGTATGCCTGGAGAAACATCCATGCCGAACATGGGAAACATCCATATTTTACTCAGTAACAGGCCTACAGTGAGTGAGTTTTACACCACATGTTAGTACTACTTTTACAACCATGCAGAACAATACAAAGCACATTGTTTTACATTCCATGGCTTAAGGTAAAAATAAATTCAACTCAAAACAGTAATGTATACAAAAGGCGTCCATTTGGGCTCCTAGGCCCAGAATAATGATATACAAAAAGGAAGCCATTTTGGCTTTTGGCCCAGCCCTACCTCATCTAGATGCACTAGGAAGGTGACGTTGGTGTGCATGTCAGCAGTAAGCTTGCCCTCTCTGGTGGAGAGAGAAAGGCCTTTTGGAGCCCTGTTGGGACACATCTGCTTCCTGGGTGTGTACATGTCCTTGACTCCCTTGATGCAGTTGTTGGACACCACTTTTCGGTACCTTAAGAAGATACCATATGCATTAGTTAGTACATGTTCAGTATGGTTTACTGAGGTTATGGCTTCATGACACCACTAGTTAACAAGGCTGAGGTATTGCTCACGTCAACTTCAGTGTTTTAACTTCAAAGTGATTGTGGAAGTGACAGAGCTAGTGAACAAGACTTGCTATTCTTTGACTAAACTTAAAAATGCTTAGTAGTTACTAAAGAAAACATAACTTTTAACCCTGAAAGTTAATGTCTGACACAAGACATACAGTAGTTGTTGGTAAACATTGACAAAACTCCAAAATGCTTACTAACTCCTAGGCAAAACTTGACTTTTAAGCTTGGGGAGGCGGATGCATAAATGAAGGATGAACCGTTCTCCTCAGACTTCCACCGTCCTGAGGCATCCTAATCTGTGTCCTAGGACTCCTGATTGTGCTTTGTAGCTCTCAGTAGTACACTATGTCACTCAGTATAGATCTACTGTCTGGTGAATGACTCAGGCCTAAATAGACAATATCACTATTCACACTAGGAGCCGTGCCAGAGGGTGTGACACCCTGACAGTGTTTCATTACAGTGGGAAGATGGGAAGATGAAGAAGCATTGACCAACCTATACAGAGAGATACTGTAGCCACTGTAAGTTTTTACTTCTCTTTTGTAATGTGTGATACATATTCAGGATTTTTAACATGGACCATATTATGACCATCATAATGTTTTACAAAATGAAACAGACAAATATTTTACCTTTCATTGAGCAGAAATATACAGAAGGGTTGCCTTCAATTAGAATAGACAACTTAGAAACTTTGCCCCTATGTGCAACTCACCCTGTGCTGATGAGGTACTTCTGTCCTTGGCTGCAGCTCCGTGATACAACAGCTGGGTTGAACCAGAACGCTGGTAGACAGTTCCCTTCTCTACGTCGTTCATAACCATAATCACTATAACAAATCACATACAGAATGTGATCAATATCAACACTTTACCTGTACCTAATGTATATGTACATATCTACCTCAATTACCTCATACATCTGCAGGTCAACTCGGTACTGGTCCCCCGTGTATATAGCCAAGTTATCATTACTTGTAAAGAGCCTGTAATTAAGCATTTCACTGTTAGTCTAGACCTGCTGTTTACGACACATGTAATAAATACGATTTGATAGAATTTTGAGCCAAAGGACGTACAGTATTACTGTGTTATAGGTTACAGCTTCTCTTTCCTATCCCTCAGCACAATACATATAATAGATATTTCTTGCATTGCAACGCATCATTATTATATATTGATTGGGCTGCGGTTGACAAATGCTCCAGATCAGCAGAGGTAGGAAGACTGAGCCCTGGGAGACTCCATGTCAACACAGGCAGCCAGGTCAGGGATGGCTGACTTCCACCGGGGGACGTTAACTTCCCCCCAATCACAAAGTAATTTACATCTGTGCAAAGCAGGTTAGGCAAGTGCTCATTATAATAATGACGCTGTCAATGATTTATCAATTAATTACCTAGCCTGAACTAACAGGACGCAACAGCCTGAGGTCCCTCTAGGACTCACCATGGCCTGGTCTGTCCTCAGTGTGATTAGGAACCTCCCCCAATTTACTGACAGGCTGTCAAGTGAAGTTAAGGTGTTATGGTTGGTCGGGATAATAGTTATAAGGGACCAAGGGAGTCCAATGAGGGTACAGTGTCCAGTTAAGGACATTACAGCACCACTGAATCACAGCTTTGGTAATGTATTGATTCAATTTCTTTCCATTAAGTGGTGTCCAGCTTAGTACATTATAGTTGTGCAGACTCCTAGGTTGTTTAAGTTACATATTAATACTAATCTCTCCTCCCTTATAATCAATATAATATATCAAGTGTTATATACAGTGGGGCAAAAAAGTATTTTGTCAGCCACCAATTGTGTAAGTTCTCCCACTTAAAAAGATGAGGCATGTAATTTTCATCAAAGGTACAGTTCAACTATGACAGACAAAATTAGAAAAAAAAATCCAGAAAATCACATTGTAGAATTTTTAATTAATTTATTTGCAAATTATGGTGGAAAATAAGTATTTGGTCACCTACAAACAAGCAAGATTTCTGGCTCTCACAGACCTGTAACTTCTTCTTTAAGAGGCTCCTCTGTCCTCCACTCGTTACCTATATTAATGTCACCTGTTTGAACTTGTTATCAGTATAAAAGACACCTGTCCACAACCTCAAACAGTCACACTCCAAACTCCACTATGGCCAAGACCAAAGAGCTGTCAAAGGACACCAGAAACAAAATTGTAGACCTGCACCAGGCTGGGAAGACTGAATCTGCAAAAGGTAAGCAGCTTGGTTTGAAGAAATCAACTGTGGGAGCAATTATTAGGAAATGGAAGACATACAAGACCACTGATAATCTCCCTCGATCTGGGGCTCCACGCAAAATCTCACCCCGTGGGGTCAAAATGATCACAAGAATGACGAGCAAAACTCCCAGAACCACACGGGGGGACCTACTGAATGACCTGCAGAGAGCTGGAACCAAAGTAACAAAGCCTACCATCAGCAAGGGCATTGAAGATGAAACGTGACGGGGCCTTTCGGCATGACAATGATCCCAAACACACCGCCCAGGCAATGAAAGAGTGGCTTCGTAAGAAGCATTTCAAGGTCCTGGAGTGGCCTAGCCAGTCTCCAGATCTCAACCACATAGAAAATCTTTGGAGGGAGTTGAAAGTCCGTGTTGCCCAGCAACAGCCCCAAAACATCACTGCTCTAGAGGAGATAAAAATGGAGGAATGGGCCAAAATACCAGCAACAATGTGTGAAAACCTTGTGAAGACTTACAGAAAACGTTTGACCTCTGTCATTGCCAACAAAGGGTATATAACAAAGTATTGAGAAACTTTTGTTATTGACCAAATACTTATTTTCCACCATAATTTGCAAATAAATTCATTAAGAATCCTTCAATGTGATTTTCTCGATATTTTTTCTTCTCATTTTGTCTGTCATAGTTGAACTGTACCTATGATGACAATTACAGGCCTCTCATATTTTTAAGTGAGAGAACTTGCACAATTGGTGGCTGACTAAATACTTTTTTGCCCCACTGTATATGTATATACACTGAACAAAAACATAAACACAACATGTAAAGTGTTGGTCCCATGTTTCATGAGCTGAAATAAAAGATCCCAGAAAATGTCCATAGACAAACAATAATTTCGCCCAAATGTTGTGCACAAAGTTGTTTACATCCCTGTTAGTGAGCATTTCTCCTTTTCCAAGATAATCCATCCATCTGACAGGGGTGGCATATCAAGAAGCTGATTAAACCGCATGATAATTACACAGGTGCACCTTCTGATGTGAACAATAAAATAAATACGGTGATGAGATCCTGAGGCCCATTGTGAGGCCCAAGGTATCTGTGACCAACAGATGCATATCTGTACTCCCAGTCATGTGAAATCCATAGACTAGGGCCAAATGAATTTATTTCAATGGACTGATTTCCTCATGTGAACTGTATCTCAGTAAAATCTTTGAAATTGTTGCATGTTGCGTTTACATTTTTGTTCAGTATATAACCTCTGTTTTCAGTCTGGTCACTGTCCAACTTTGGAATCAACCCCTGGACCTTTTGTTCACAGCACAACAGAACAACAGGCCGGTGCATTTTTACCCTGTTATGTAATATGCAATCAGTAAACATTTCAGACCTTGAATTTGTGTACACTTCAAAGTCAATTAAAAGTTGTATTGTTTTTCACTCTGAAC
This sequence comes from Oncorhynchus mykiss, assembly GCF_057628025.1. Classification (NCBI taxonomy): domain Eukaryota; kingdom Metazoa; phylum Chordata; class Actinopteri; order Salmoniformes; family Salmonidae; genus Oncorhynchus; species Oncorhynchus mykiss. The sequence goes on along the minus strand of NC_143034.1, from coordinate 25,588,590 downwards.
ATTGAGGTTTCTCATAGTTTTTTTTGTTTTGCCTTTCACTGTCTCTATCACCAGCTGTAGAGATAGAGAGAGCAAGAGAGCGAGAGAGAGCGAGTAAGAGCAAGCGCGAGCGCAAGAGCGAGCGCGAGAGCGAGAGAGACATGCCATGTGGTCAGGAAGTTTGTGAAATGTGTCATATAATATTTTCAGTCAAAAATAATTAAAATAACTATCACAGGAGACTAATGGATTCTAATTAAAACTCATACTGTCTTTACACCGCTGGCATTTACAAATGTATCATTGCTTTTCTCTTCCCTGCCTTTTGAAGATAAAAAAACAACAACAACCTACGGTCCTATTAACACCCCTCATCTTCTCTACGTTATTATAAACATCGCAAAACAAGCCAAGCAGAGAGACAGACGTTAGGAGCAAATTATCCCTAAAAATATCTGATAATTGGAGCGCTGACACCGAAAATGAAATAAATGAAGGGGATCCTAAAATAGTGTAAATTGACTTAAATGGGACAACACACACAAAGCATCGTACAAATGTCTCTCTTTTATGGACAATGAAACTTCTGTTGATCTACTCATGTTTAGATTTGTAATAAAAATACATGTTTTCACGTGTTCTATTTTACTGCAAATGTGAGTCATTTTACTAGTACACTATAATTACCATTCAAAGTCATGGGCCCAACAGATACATGACTCAGCAGAGAGGACTTTGATGTAGTCTTTTCCCAGCATGCAATAGTTTCCTGGTCTGTGTTTCATATAGATCTGTTTCTGGCCCATCAAACATGGCTCGCCCTGTGAAACACATACAGGCTATTAATCTATATAGTAGCCTATTGAGCTTATTGGAACGATCCAAACACTAAGTACACTGTATCTACCATGTAAAAACATTTCAGTCAGGGGGAGGGTTTAGTATTTTTTTTATTTAGTCCAGCGTAGGATCAGGAATTTTGTATTCAATTAAATGCCAAATTGCTCAGGGTTTGAGAATTAGTTGTTTGTTATATTATCTCGATGTGTGCCCGATGATGCCCCTCATCGCTGATTCAACTGCTGATTCAATATCAACTGTGGTCCCAATAAAATTATCCCTAGCCTATACTACAATGTCTTCAAAATATTCAGACCCCTTGACTTTTTCCACATTTTGTTACGTTACAGACATTCCAAAATGGATTAGAAAAAAAAATGCTCAGCAATGTACACACAATACCCCATAATGACAAAGTGAAAACAGTAATTGGAAAATGTTGGTAATTTTATGAAACCTCAAATACAAAACAGCATCCCTTTGCCAGGAGACTCAAAATCGAGCTCAGGTGCATCCTGTTTCCATTGATCATGCTTGAGATGCTTCACCAACTTGATTGGAGTCCATCTGTGGTAAATTCAATTGATTGGACATTATTTGGAAAGGCTCACACCTGTCTATATAAAATCCCACAGTTGATATAGCATGTCAGAGCAAAAACCAAGCCTTGAGGTCAAAGAAATTGTCCGTGGAGCTCAGATACAGGATTTTGTTGAGGCACGTTTCTGGGGAAGGGTAGCAAAAAAATTCTGCAGCGTTGAAGATCGCCAAAAACACAGTGGCCTCCATCATTCTTAAATGGAAGAAGTTTGGAACAACCAAGACTCTTCCTAGTGTTGGCCGCATGGCCAAACTGAGCAATCAGGGGATAGGGCCTTGGTCAGGGAGGTGACCAAGACCCGACAGTCACTGACAGAGCTCTAGAATTCCTATTTGGAGATGGGAGAACCTTCCAGAGGGAGAACCTTCCAGAAGGACAACCATTTCTGCAGCACTCCACCAATCAGGCCTTTATGGTAGAGTAAGCTATTCCTCAGTAAAAGGCACATGACAGCCCACTTGGAGTTTGCCAAAAGGCATCTAAAGACCCTCAGACCACGAGAAACAAGATTCTCTGGTCTGATGAAACTAATGCCAAGCATGATGTCTGGAGGAAACCTCACACCATGCCTACAGTGAAGCATTGTCGTGGCAGCAACATGCTGTGTGGATGTTTTTCAGCGGCAGGCACTGGGAGACCAGTCAGGATCGAGGCAAAGTACAGAGATATCCTTGATGAAAACCTGCTCTAGAGTGCCCACGACCTCAGACTAGTTTGAAGATTCACTTTGCAACAGGACAGCGACACTTAACACACAGACAAGACAACACAAGTTTGGCTTCGGGACAAATGTCTGAATGTCCTTGAGTGGCCCAGCCAGAGCCCGGACTTGAACCTGATCGAACATCTCTGGACAGACCTGAAAATAGCTGTGCAGCAAAGCTTTGCATCCAACCTGACAGAGCTAGAGAGGATCTGCAGAGAAGAATGGGAGAAACTTCCCAAATACAGGTGTGCCAAGCTTGTGGCATCATACCCATGAACATTTTTTAAACTTGTTTTTGCTTTGTCATTATGGGGTATTGTGTGTAGATTGATAAAATATTTAATACACTTTAAAACAAGGATTTAACTTAACAAAATGTGGAAAAATTCAAAGGGTCTGAATACTTTCCCAAGGAAACAAAAATACTATTGGCCTAGGCTATACGATTAGCATGCAAAGAGAAACACAGGACAAAGTTAAATTTAGAGGAAAATGTACTTCCTTGTGAGTTTTTAAATTGCTGGGATGGTGTATGTAAAACTAGGTTACACTGCATTACAGACTGCAATGGATAGGCGCTCCCAATCATGAGCCCCGGCCTGTCCTGCTCTTGCTGATGTAAACCTATTTGTGCTGCCTAACAAATGACTGTGCAGTATACGATGGCACATTACCTGGCAAGTCAAAGGCTTCTTCCAGACTTTATATTTGTCCAAAAAAGTATATATCTAATCGCGAGGACTAGGCCTACTGATGTCCTGTTCAGTTTGAGAAGGAGAGAACAAAGATGAAATGGAAGACCGAACGTGAGTTTGCTACTGATATAATTGAAGCTGTTTATCAGATTTATTGACCTCACAATAAGCCATATTCAAGTAATTTACATAACCTACATTTCTATGAAGCAGCAGCAGTTTAATTTGACTTTAGGCTACTAACATCAAGAGGACTTTGTGTTGGAGCCTTTTTCTTCCTATTCAAGATATAAGAAGTAGGCCTACCTGTTTGACAGATTAAATTATAGTCTACTATCCACAGATTGTCAGCCATTTCCTTCAGTCACCATGCACTCCTTAAATATATCAGAGTCAGTGAAGAGCTAGTAATGAGGAATCGGCCCAGAAGCAGCCCTCTTCCGGGGGTCCGGAAGTGATTGAATCAGCCCGGAATCGGGTGTCTGACTCGGCCAGGAATCAAAATGAATGACTGCCCAGACGGGCCGTTTCCGTCTCCTGGATTTCAGCCGACTGTGTCGGCATCTTACCAGAATCCCCCCAGAAACGGCCCGATGCAAATTTCAATAAATGTACACAAAATTACCCAATCTACTAATTTTAGATATTACTATTATACATACAAATTATACCCATCCACATTTTTGACTAATTTATTATTATTATTATTTTTTTAATGGCCCACTTTTCGTCATATCGAACCCAGCTAGCAATGAGGAATCGGCCCAGAAGCGGCCCTCTTCCGGGGGGCCGGAACTGATTGAATTGGCCCGGGAATCAGGTGTCGGACATAGCCCGGAATCAAAATGAATGACTGTCCAGAATCGGCCCAAGCACCTCGGGCTGTTTCCGTCTACCGGAATTCAGCTGACTTTGCCGGCATCTTACCAAAATCCCCAAAGAAGTGGCTCAATGCATATTTTAAATAAATGTCCACAAAATCACTTGATATAGTAATTTTAAACATGACTATTATACATTTTATGCATACAAATGATACCTATCCACTCCAGAAATAATTATGTCGGAGGAAACACCGTACACCTGGTGACCGTGTCACCATGCACGGCCTGGCCCGCCACAGGAGTCACTAAAGTGCGGTGGGACATGGACAGCCGTCCAAACCATCCCCTAACTCGGACGACGCTGGGCCAATTATGCGTCGCCTCATGGGTCTCCCGGTCACCGCCGACACGGGTATCGAACTAACATCTGTAGCAATGCAGTTTGTACTGCGATGCAGTGTCTTAAACCGCTGCGCCACTGGGGAGGCTCCATCAACAAACTATTTCATGCTTATCAGTAGCCTTGCACAAAGTATCAAAATACTAATATACTACTTAAACAGGACTCTTGAAGAATTACATTTAAATGTTTATTGCATTTCTTGATCATAGAAACAATGAGAAAAATAAATAAATAAATGTTAATTATATGAAGCAGCCCGTGTAATCACCTGCCAGAGAGTAGCCACAATTGGTGCGAGGCCCAAATAATACATTTGGGTCAGATAACTCACACCGGAATCGGCCCAAGCTCTATCCCTGCAGCCCAGCCATAAGTAATACTGCCGAAGGTGGCCCAGACTCGGGCCACATGACGTCTTGCCGAGTCTGACTCTCAGCCAAGTGCCCCAACTCTCAGACGGAATTGGCCCAGATCCACTGTGCTAGCTGGGTGGTGTATTAAGTGAAAACCAGAACTTTAATTGAGGGGGTATAAGAGGGTATTATGGCTTTTGTTTTAAAAAAAAGGCCTAACCCCTTGTTAGCTTGTTATTTTGGGGAAAACATTTATGGACCTGATTCTATAAAGTGAGGAGACAAAAAAATGTACTTTGTAATGTGTGATTCTGTCACTTTCAATTGACGTTCGACATTTCAACAGGTTATTAAACAACATAATAACTCTAAATCAGTCAGGAGCAAGCCAGGTAGCCTAAGAAGGAACAAAAATGTATTGTTATAGTATAATTATAGAAAGATTAAACACGTCATACCTTCTCTTTCCCTTCATCTCCACGAATCGCTGCCCCCCCCCCTGACCCGGCATTTTTTGTTATACAGTGACTAGGGCCTCTCCTTTATACAGAAACCAGACGTAGTGCTCCTCCTCCAATATATGAAAGAGGGCACACAGACAATTCAATATAGAATATTTACATACAGTTTGAACTATATGCCTACTGTACACATCTCTGGATGTAAGAAAGTACAGCAGTTTACAGCTGAATACCGAGAGTTTCAAAGCACCTTATGATCAAAAGGCAGAGACAGCAGTACATGTCCAAAATACTTATTCTCCAGACTAAAATATTCAGTGTTTTCCTTGATTAGAATGCCTTAGATTTAATCCCCAGATTCAGTCTAAACTCACCTTTCTCCAGTTGTTACCAGCATCAGATGAGATGAACATTCCAAAATTATTGTTTGACAGCTCAGACTCAATGTTCCCTGTGGTAGAAATACAATAAAGTGTGAGTTTTGAGCCACATCATGTTTGTCAGGTTCACCAACTGATCTATGCACCAGCGGACTTGTGCGTGTGTGAGGGCGAGTGATGAACTGGGCCGAAGCAGAGGGTTGTGTCGAGATACCCGAACACAAACTCACACACAAACATAGTCTGCTGTGTTCTCAGTCTGCACTGGCCTACTTAAATAAACCCGGTGACTTTGCATCACCAAAACGTCTGCGAGTAAGGACAACATCAGAAGTGCTATAGTGTGTCTCTGGACAGATTTGGTACATTTATACAGGCTCACAGTGGCTTAGTGATCTCACATATCCAGTAAGGGATTAGAGGATAGGAGAAGGGGACAAACTATTGTTTTGGTGACAGAACAAATATTGTTTGAGGACAGAGATCAAGAAAGCAGATTCATGGATTTAGGTCTTTTTTTTTATTGCTAAAATACAATATTTTCCCACACAGTTGAAGATGAGTTGTTAATAGCAGGACTTGCAGATCCCTATCAGTAATGTTAGGGATTGGATAATCATCATAATATTCACAATCAAATGGCATTTCAGCACTAACTGGAAATGATAGTGAGCTATTCTCCTTTTGTACCATTACCTAAATTGAATAAATGTCTTTCTATTCAGCCAAATGAATTTTCACATACGTGGACAATAAGGTAATCTAATCTATCAAATGTTCATTCTGTATTCTCTCACCTGTGGCCACTATGATTCCCGGTGCTGAGGCCTTGGTTGATATGCTGCCTGACACATAGGGGTTTTCAGACTTCTGCAGTTGGAGACGGAGCGAACAGAAAGGCTGAGGGGTGAGAAATGACAGTCCATTATATTTGACGAAGTTATTATACACTGGTCAATCAAATCCCCAATGGTACATAGAACACTACAGGGTTGATCTTTAAAGGTGCACAAAACATATGCTTTTTATTTCAAGAGAAGGTCCTTAAGATAAGGAAAAGAAAAGCTGCAATGCTGTCTTCATCTCAGAAAGCCTGAAGATAATGCCTGATAGAATCCTTTTGATTCTGAAGTCTTCCAGTGAGTTACATTTACACCAAATGCTAACAACAATGCTAACATAGGCAGTTAACTATACAACAAAACACGACGAAAACTAAGCACAACTAAGCCAATTCCCGCAGGCTCCCTCCGAAAAACCATGCTGCAACTACATAGGTTGTCGTAATCGTCGTTATCAGTCATTAATACAAAGACGGGGAGGATTTTTAAATAAAATCATCAAGTCAAGTCTCAGCGGCAAGCCGACAACAGAAGACAATCGTATCTGTTCACAGAGCTCCCCCCCCCCCCCCCACAAAAAAATGTCCGCTTTAATCTTTGCCAACTGATAGCGTGGCATTGCTGTAAGGACACCAAGGGCAATGGGATTTGACAGGGCAATCAAAAATCATCTGTAAATCGAATGTCACATGAATACATAATTGTATTCAACCTGTAGCCCACTCAGCGTACAGCCCCCACAATTGCCTCAGTAGGCTTTTAAGCAGTATGAACTCTTACTGCTAATCTCTCAAAGTTATAGTCATCCTTTACAGTCACGTCACATGGGATAAAAGGAAAGATATGGCACCTAAATTAATAACAACTGTAAATAGCAAGGAGTGAGTACACAATTTGTCTTCATATCATAGTTCAAATGTGACTACGTAAAGTAATTCCCTTACTGTTAAGATGAGTAAGCAAACTTCCATGAGTCTGTGATGTAACACAACTGTTATCATTTATGAATATAACTTGAAGGGAACTGAACACATATTCCTGGATTAAAATGAACTTTCAATGGAGATTATCTACGGAGTATGCTTAATTAACTTCTTGGATATAGGGGGCGATATTTTAATTTTTGGATGAAAAACGTTCCCGTTTTAAACCAGATATTTTGTCACGAAAAGATGCTCGACAGCTTTGGAAAGAAAACACTGACGTTTCCAAAATTGCAAAGATATTGTCTGTGAGTGTCACAGAACTGATGCTACAGGCGAAACCAAGATGAAATTTCAAACAGGAAGTGCCCCAGATTTTGAAGGCGCTGTGTTCCAATGACTCCTTATATGGCTGTGAATGGGCCACGAATGAGCTTACACTTTCTGTCGTTTCCCCAAGGTGTCTGCAGCATTGGGACGTATTTGTAGGCATATCATTGGAAGATTGACCATAAGACACTACATTTACCAGGTGGTCGCTTGGTGTCCTCCGTCACAATTATTGCGTAATCTCCAGCTGCAGTACTTTTCCGTTTGCTACTGAGGAGAAACCCAACTGCCACGAATGATTTATCATCGAATAGATATGTGAAAAACACCTTGAGGATTGATTCTAAACAACGTTTGCCATGTTTCTGTCGATATTATGGAGTTAATTTGGAAAAAAGTTTTTTTCTTAGCCAAACATGATGAACAAAACGGAGCGATTTCTCCTACACAAATAATATTTTTGGAAAAAATGAACATTTGCTATCTAACAGAGTCTCCTCATTGAAAACATCCGAAGTTCTTCAAAGGTAAATTATTTTATTTGAATGCTTTTCTTGTTTTTGTGAAAATGTTGCCTGCTGAATGCTAGGCTTAATGCTATGCTAGCTATCAATACTCTTACACAAATGCTTGTGTAGCTATGGTTGAAAAGCATATTTTGAAAATCTGAGATGACAGTGTTGTTAACAAAAGGCTAAACTTGTGAGTGAATATATTTATTTCATTTCATTTGCGATTTTCATGAATAGTTAACGTTGCGTTATGGTAATGAGCTTGAGGCTAAGATTACGCTCCCGGATACGGGATTGCTCGACGCTAGAGGTTAACTCTTGGACTAGGCTTAATCTGGGTCCGGGAAAGCCCCTCAGAGTTCAGGCAGTCTTAGATCATGATTGATTACCACAGCGATGAGCCTTCCCTGTTAGCTTCAGAATAACTCACCTGAAAACAGTGGGTGTTGTTGCCAGCCAGGCCTGTCGCCGGGGCCTGCAGGAACCTCCAATCACGGCCCTTGTTGTAGGTGATGTAGATCTTCACTTGGTTGTCTAGCCTCCTGTTAGCGACCAGCATGCCTTTGATACCTGCTACCTAGGGAGAAATAGAGAAGACATCCTAAAACAGACACTAAACTTAGACAATCCAAGCACCAGAACAGATGATTGTTTTTTAATTATATTTTTCAAGCACTAAACAGTACCCAAAATGCCCCCTGACAGACATAGCCGTGGGAAGTAGGGGTGCTGAGGGTGCTATATATACACCGTATAAAAGAGAAAATTCGATTTTTTCACAAATAAATCACAGACAGTTTCACCAACAAAGCACTCCGACACAATCACACCTCCTCCCTGTTTCACGGTGTGAACCACATGTGGAGATCATCTCCACATGTACCTACGCTGCATCTCACAAAGACACAACCGTTGGAACCAAAAACCTCAAATTTGGACTCATCAGACCAAATGACAGATTTCCAACGGTCTAATGTCCATTGCTTGTGTTCCTTGGCCCAAGCAATGCTCCTCTTCTTATTGGACCATGAAGGCCTAATTTACACAGTCTCCTCCAAACAGTTGATGTTGAGATGTGTATGTTACTTGAACTCTGTCAAGTATTTATTTGGGCTGTAATCCGAGGTGCAGTTAACTCTAATGAACTTATCCTCTGCAGCAGAGGTAATTCTGGGTCTTCCTTTCCTGGAATGGTCCTCTTGAGAGCCAGTAGCATCATAGCGCTTGATGGTTCTTTCAAAGTTCTTCAAATGTTCTGCATTGACTGACCTTCTTGTCTTAAAGTAATGATGGACAGTTGTTTCTCTTTGCTTATTTGAGCTGTTCTCGCCATAATATGGCCTTGGTATTTTACTAAATAGGGCTATATTCTGTATACCACCCCTAACTGATGGACTCAAATGCATTAACAAGGAAAGAAATTCCACAAATAAATGTAACAAATCATACCTGTTACTTGAATTGCATTCCAGGTGACTACCTCATGAAGCTGGTTGAGAGAATGCCAAGAGTGTGCGAAGCTGTCATCAAAGCAAAGGGTGGCTACTTTGAAGAATCTCAAATATAAATTGATTTGTGTCACCTCTTCAAACTCCCTGTCCTAAATGAGCCAAGGCGCAGCGTGCATGTAATTCCAAATCTTTAATAAAGTGAAACCTTCACAAAAAAAAACAGGTAAACAGAAAGCGAAAGTGATGCAACGGTGGTGCACAAACATACACAGAAAATAAATAAATAAATACAAACACAGGTGGGAAAAGGCTGCCTAAGTATGACTCCCAATCAGAGACAACGATAGACTCTGATTGGGAACCATACCCGGCCAACAAAGAAACAGACAAACTAGAATGCCCACCAAAATCACACCCTGACCTAACCAAATAGAGAAATAAAAAGGCTCTCTAAGGTCCCCAAAGGTGCGTACTCCGGCCGCAAAACCTGACTCTATAGGGGAGGGTCCGGGTGGGCATCTATCCTCGGTGGCGTCTCCGGTTCGGGACGTAGCCCTCGCTCCACTCGCTCATCCCTCTGTTTCTGTGGAACCGGACCGTGGATCGTCGCCGGAGACTCCGGACCGTGGATCGTCGCCGGAGGAACCGGACCGTGGATAGTTGCCGGAGGCTCTGGACCGCCGCTGGAGGCTCCGGACTGCAGACTGTCGCTGGAGGCTCCGGACTGGGGACCGTCGCTGGAGGCTCCGTGCCCTGGATATTCACTGCAGGCTCCGGGCCATGGATCATCACTGGAGGCTCCTTGCCATGGATTATCACTGGAGGCTCCGGGCCATGGATCATCACTGGAGGCTTCGTGCCATGGATCATCACTACAGGCTCCGGGCCATGGATCATCACTGGAGGCTTCGTGCCATAGATCATCACTAGAGGCTTCGTAAGTGGAGCCGGAACAGGTCTCAACGGACTGGGGAGATGCACTGGAAGCCCGGTGCGTGGAGCAGGCACCGGATACACTGGGCCGTGGAGGCGCACTGGAGGTCTTGAGCGTAGAGCTGGCACAACCTGTCCTGGCTGGATGCCCACTTCCGGCCGGCAAATGCGGGGAGCTGGCACAGAGCGCACCGGCCCGTGAATGTTCACTGAAGACACAGTGCACGCCACTGCATAACACGGTGCCTGACCGGTCACATGCTCCCCACGATAAGCATGTGAAGTTGGCTCACGTCTAAACCCTGACTCCGCCAATCTCCCCGTGTGCCTCCCCGAAAAATGTTTTGGAGCTACCTCTCGGGCTTCTGTGATCTTGTCTTGTCCCCTGCCATAATCTCCTCCCCGGTCCAGCTCGTCCTCCAAGTTGGCGCACGCTGCTTGGTCTTTTTGTGGTGGGTAATTCTGTCACGTTCACGGTCTCCAAACTCCCTGTCATAAATGAGCCAATGCGCAGCGTGCATGTAATTCCACATCTTTAATAAAGTGAAACCTTCACAAAAAACAGGTAAACAGAAACCGAGCGTGACTCAACCGTGGCGCACACAAACACACACAGACAATAAATAATTACCCACAAACACAGGTGGGAAAAAGGCTGGCCGAGTATGATTCCCAATCAGAGACAACGATAGACAGCTGCCTCTGACTGGGAACCATACCCTGCCAACAAAGAAACAGATAAACTAGAATGCCCACCCAAATCACACCCTGACCTAACCAAATAGAGAAATAAAAAGGCTCTCTAAGGTCAGGGCGTGACAATTTGTTTAACACTTTTTGGTTACTACATGATTCCACATGTTTATATCATAGTTGTGACGTCTTCACTATTATTCCACAATGTAGAAAATAGTAAAATTAAGAAAAACCCTTGAATGAGTAGGTGTCCAAACTTTTGACTGGTACTGTATGTGTTGCTGTCATCTAGTAATAGTACATATGGACCGACAGGTAACTGCCAAAATAAAGGAAACACTTGAGTAAATGAGGGTGCTGGTGGCTCTGTTATGGTTTTGGGTGATTTTTCCTGGAATGGAAAACTCAACCCCATTAGAAGGCAAGGTAAATGCCAATAAATACACAGCCATTCTGAGGGATAAACTTCAACCTATGGTGAAGCAGTTAAATCCTGATGGCAATGCTCCCATCCACAGGGCACGAGTGGTCACTGGATGGTTTGATGAGCATGAAAATTATGTAAACTGTATGCCATGGCCGTCTCAGTCACCAGATCTCAACGCAATTAAACACTTATGGGACATTCTGGAGCGGCCACCACCCTCAACAAAACACCAAATAATGGAATTTATTGTGGAATAATGGTGTCCCATCCCTCAAATAGAGTTCCAAACACACTAGTAGAATCAATGCCAAGGTGCATTGAAGCTGTTCTGGCTCGTGGTGGCCCAATGCCCTATTAAGACGCTTTGTGTTGGTGTTTTCTTTATTTTGGCAGTTACCTGTATGCGTGCGTGTGGAAACATCTACGTAGGCAAAACAACAATGTCCAGTGCTCTAGTAATATTAAATATAGACTGATGTATGCATGTGGATCCATCTATATAGACAAAGCAAACAACACAAAAACTTTCATCACAGTAGCACTGGTATGATAAATGACCACTGAGAAACCAGACTTCCCTCGGTACATGCACTTAGTCTCCCGCAGAGAGCCTTTTAAAATAATTCAATATACATAATGAAGCTTTCTGCAATCTATTATTAATATGGATACACTGCTGAATAAGAAAATCAGAGGTTCCGAATAGGGGGGAAATGGGAGGAGGGTTTAAGAGTGTTGGCAGAGAGCTAATACACATACACACACACACACACACACACACACACACACAGCTAAGCTAACAGAAAGGAGCATCATCATCATGACCATTACATTACCTAAATCATCTAGCTAACCCTCCCTCCCTCCATCTCCTCCTAACTCCATCCTACCACTCACTCATTCAAAAGCTATTTATAGCTCTGAGTAACTAGGGAATCAGGTAGTTCATCATTGGGTTGTAGGCCTACCACTCTGAGTATTAACTGTGTTAGGCAAGTTAGGATGTTCTGTAATATTCAGTGTTGAAGTTCATACCTCTGGAAGATGGATTGAATGAAAAACCTAACACTAAATGTCTAAGATTAGAGATGGAGAAAAACATGTAGATTGAAGGAAAGATTATCCAGATTGATCTTTCAGCGATACATACAGCATAACTTCATAAGTTTACAATAGTTTGTGATTAGGACATGCATGCATACACAGAGGGTTAAACTAGTTAACACAACATCATACTGAATGGAAAACTGGATTGTCGTAACTTCAACCAGTTTTACAGACTGGGTGTCACCATCAATTTCAATACTAAGCCCGTTTTTGTTAACCGTTAACACCTATGTTAGAAGGAGCAGCAGCAAGAGTAATAACATTGTTCATGACTTCTGACTCTGAAGATCAGACCCATATCTCACTCCTCTACCTCCCTCCATCACACCTGCCAGTGTCTGGGTGATAAACTGGAGATTCATTCTGAGAAAGAAGGGAAAAAAGGAGAGGGGACCATCTGCAATGATTGTTAATGAGATGACATAAGGAATAACCAGTCTGTTGGTGTCGGTGGTAGGCGTCATCCACACTGTGAGCACTTACCTCATACAGGTCCAGCATCTGGGTGGTCTTGACATTCTCCATGGCCAGGGTGTCGGAGAGGTACAGGTTGTATGTGTCCTTCTGGTTCCACTCTGGCACTGCAGCAATGATGTATCTTATGGGTTGGGGTTGTAAACAAGCTGCCGTGTAAGTGTTGGGCGTCACAAGATCAGGTCTCGTGTGCATATTGAATGTTTAACACTATAGCTGCCAATGTTCTCTACACAATATATAGTGTCTTTAACAGCAGCAATAGAAGAGTCAGACTACACACTATGAGACTACACACCATTGTGTAGTAATGCTACTAATTACTTCAAATCAAATTACATTTTATTTGTCACGTGCGCCATATACAGCAGGTGTAGCATTTACCGTGAAATGCTTACCTACGAGATCTTTCCCAACAAATCAGAGTTAAAAAGTATAACAAATGTACTAAATACAAAAAATTACTCAATCTGAATAATTGATCTCCTGCATGTATATCCAGAGGCATGTGTTTATCACTGTAAAATTAATGTTGCTTACCTTAGGCAGAGAATATTTGGGCAGTTTGATTTTGAGGGATGGATCTATTTTATGTCTCTCTCAAAAGTCATTATGCCTTGTATACTGTTGTTTAGGACAGTTATGTTTTAGTTTACAGTGGAGCCCCTAGTCCCACTCTACATGCCTCAGATTCCTCCTTTGTCCCACCCCCAACACACGCGGTGACCTCACCCAGTATAACCAGCATGTCCAGAGATGCAAGCTCTCTCATCATCACTCAGTGTTCTGGGCTTACCTCCACTGTACCCGCACCCCACCATACTCGTCTGCACATTATGTCCTGAATCTATTCTACCATGCCCAGAAATCTGCTCCTATTATTCTCTGTCCCAAAATTCACCAGACAAACAGTTTTGCTAGCCTTTAGCTGTACCCTCATCCTACTCCTCCTCTGTTCCTCGGGTGATGTGGAGGTTAACCCAGGCCCTGCGTGTCCCCAGGCACTCTCATTTGTTGACTTCTGTAATCAAACAATCCTTGGTTTCATGCATGTTAACATCAGAAGCCTCCTCCCTAAGTTTGTTTTACTCACTGCTTAAGCACACTCTGCCAACCCTGATGTCCTTGCCGTGTCTGAATCCTGGTTTAGGAAGGCCACCAACATTTTTGAGATTTCCATACCCAACTACAACATTTTCCATCAAGATAGAACTGCCAAAGGGGGAGGAGTTGCAATCTACTGCAGAGATAGCTTGCAAAGTACTGTCATACTTTCCAGGTCTATGCCCAAACAGTTTGAGCTTCTAATTTTAAAAATGAATCTCTCCAGAAATAAGTCACTCACTATTGCCGACTGTTTATATACCCCCCTCAGCTCCCAGCTGTGCCCTGGACACCATATGTGAATTGATTGCCCCTCATCTTCAGAGTTCGTTCTGTGACCTAAACTGGTATATGCTTATCACCCCGGCAGTCCTACAATCTAAGCTAGATGCCCTCAATCTCACACAAATCATCAAGGAACCCAACCAGGTACAACCCTAAATCCACATGGGAACCATCATAGATATTATCCTGACCAACATGCCCTCCAAATACACCTCTGCTGTTTCCAAATCAGGATCTCAGCGATCACTGCCTCATTGCCTGCATCCGCTTTTGGTCCGGGTTCAAACGACCACCCCTTCATCACTGTCAAACACTCCCTAAAACACTTCTGCGAGCAGGCCTTTCTAATCGACCTGACCCGGGTATCCTGGAAGGATATTGACCTCATCCCATCAGTAGAGGATGCCTGGTCATTCTTTAAAAAGTCATTTCCTCACCATCTTAAATAAGTATGCCCCTTTCAAAAATGTAGAACTAAGAACAGATATAGCCCTTGGTTCACTCCAGACCTGACTGCCATTGACCAGCACAAAAACTGTTACGGTGCGTGAATGAGGACCCAAAAGCGAATTAACTTAAACAGAGCTTCTTTAATTACCAAACATAGGTAGGCTCAGACGGACCGGCAGATTCCGACAGGACAAGACAAGGTTACAGCAAACATGACGACAGTCTGGTTCAGGCATGAAACACAACAAACAAGAATCCGACAAGGACAGGAGCAGAAACAGAGAGAGATATAGGGACCTAATCAGAGGGAAAAAGGGAACAGGTGGGAAAAGGGGTGACGAGGTGGTTAGGAGGAGACAAGGCACAGCTGGGGGAAAGAGGGGGAGAAAAGGTAACCTAACAACGACCAGCAGAGGGAGACAGGGTGAAGGGAAAGGACAGAGACAAGACACAACATGACAGTACATGACAAAAACATCCTGTGGCGGACTGCACAAGCATTGAATAGTCCCCGCGATATGCAACTGTTCAGGGAAGTCAGAAACCAATACATACAGTCAGTCAGTAAAGCAAAGGCTACATTTTTCAAACAGAAATGTGCATCCTGTAGCTCTAACTCCAAAAAGTTTTGGGACACTAAAGTCCACGGAGAACAAGAGCACCTCCTTTTTTCTTTTTTCTATTTTGTTATTGACTGTACGCTTGTTTATTCCAAGTGTAACTCTGTGTTATTGTTTGTGTCTCACTGCTTTGCTTTATCTTGGCCAGGTCGCAGATGTAAATGAGAACTTGTTCTCAATCAGCTTACCTGGTTAAATAAAGGTAAAATAAAATAAAAAATACAGCAGAAACTGCTCCTCTCACATCGTCTTCTGTTGTCGACGCCCTTTGTGGTTTGAAGGTAGACGTGGGCAAATCAAATAAAATGTTATTTGTCACATGCGCGGAATACAACAGTGTAATGAACATGAGGGGAGACAGACGAACTGGTTTAAAGTGCAGGGTGCAGCAGGTGTTAATTGCAAAGGACCACAGGAGGAGGCAGGTAGCTGGGTCCAGGGGCTGCAGAAGGTCATACACAGGTGGTCAAAAGGCAACAGTACAGGCAGGGAAAAGGCTAGTACTGCTGTCTGGGAGATCAGGCAATAGGTATATAACAGGCAAAAAGGCATCGTTAGTGAGGCAGGCAATAACTATCATACACCGGAGGAGTAAATCACGGGAAAACCAGAGCTCTGAAAGACGTGTGTCACAAAACAAACAATACCTCACAGTGATGGGTTGCAAAGAACTGAACTAAATAGTGTGATAATGACATACAGGTGTGTGAAAACAGGTTATTAGAATTCAGGTGATTGGGATCTGGAGAGTGAGCTGCATTCAGGGCATCTAGGTGTTTGAGAGTGTGAGCTGGAAAGTGGGCTGGAAAGTGAGCTGCATTCAGGGGGTGTGAGTTGGAAGCAGACGTTACAAACAGGTGTAGACCTTACAGTGAAATGCTTACTTAAAAGCCCTAAAAAAAAAGTGTTGAGCAACAATAAAATTACAGTAGCGAGGCTATATACAGGGTGTACCGGTACAAAGTCAATGTGCGTGGACACAGGTTAATCCAGGTAATTGAGGTAATATGTACATGTTGGTCAAGGTAAAGTGACTATGCATAGATAATAAACAGAGAGTAGGGGGGGGAGCTCAATTTAAATAGTCTGGTTAGCCATTTGATTAGCTGTTCGGGAGTCTTATGGCTTGGGGGTAGAAGCTGTTAAGAACCTAGACTTGGCGCTCCGGTACAGCTTGCCATGCAGTTGCAGAGAGAACAGTCTATGAGAGTCTTTGGCAATTTTTAAGGCCTTCCTCTGACCACCTGGTAAAGAGGTCCTGGATGGCAGGAAGCTTGGCCCCAGTGATATACTTGGCCTTACGCACTACTCTCTGTAGTGCCTTGCGGTCTGAGGCCGAGCAGTTTCCATACCAGGCGGTGATACAACAAGTCAGGACGCTCTCAATGGTGCAGCTGTAGAACTCTTTGAGGATCTGAGGACCCATGCCAAATCTTTTCAGTCTCCTCAGCGTGGTAGATGGTAGATACCCTTACCATCTGGGGGCTTCAGGAAGTCAAGGATCCAGATGTAGAGGGAGATATTTAGTCCCAGGGTCCTTAGCTTAGTGATGAGCTTTGAGGGCACTACCGTGTTGAACGCTGAGCTGTAGTTAATGAATAGCATTCCCACATAGGTGTTCCTTTTGTCTAGGTGGGAAAGGGCAGTGTGGAGTGCAATAGAGATTGCGTCATCTCTGGATCTGTATGGGAGGTATGCAAATTGGGGTGGGTCTAAAGTTTCTGGAATAATGGTGTTGATGTGAGCCATGACCAACCTTTCAAAACACTTAACCTCTTGAACCTCTGGGGGCAGTATTTCATTTTTGGATGAAAAACGTTCCCGTTTTAAAAATATATTTTGTCACGAAAAGATGCTCGACTATGCATATGATTGACAGCTTTGGAAAGAAAACACTCTGATGTTTCCAAAACTGCAAAGATATTGTCTGTGAGTGCCACAGAACAAATGCTACAGGCGAAACCAAGATGAAATTTCATACAGGAAGTGAGCCAGATTTTGAATGCGCTGTGTTCCAATGTCTCCTTATATGGCTGTGAATGCGCAAGGAATGAGCCTACACTTTCTGTCGTTTCCCCAAGGTGTTTGCAGCATTGTGACGTATTTGTAGGCATATCATTGGAAAATTTAGCAAAAGAGACTACATTTACCAGGTGTCCGCTCGGTGTCCTCCGTCGAAACTATTGCGTAATCTCCAGGTGCGTGCATTTTTCCATTTTGAACAGAGGAGAAACCAAACTGCCACGAGTGATTTATCATCGAATAGATATGTGAAAAACACCTTGAGGATTGATTCTAAACAACGTTTGCCATGTTTCTGTTGATATTATGGAGTTAATTTGGAAAACAGTTCGCCGTTGTAATGACTGAATTTTCGGGGTTTTTTCTTAGCCAATGTGATGAACAAAACGGAGCGATTTCTCCTACACAAATAATATTTTTGGAAAAACTGAACATTTGATATCTAACTGAGAGTCTCCTCATTGAAAACATCCGAAGTTCTTCAAAAGTAAATTATTTTATTTGAATGCTTTTCTTGTTTTTGTGAAAATGCTTAATGCTATGCTAGCTATCAATACTCTTACACAAATGCTTGTGTAGCTATGGTTGAAAAGCATTTTTTTTAAATCTGAGATGACAGTGTTGTTAACAAAAGGCTAAGCTTGTGAGCCAATATATTTATTTCATTTCATTTGCGATTTTCATGAATAGTTAACGTTGCATTATGCTAATGAGCTTGAGGCTATAATTACGCTCCCGGATACGGGATTCCTCGTCGCAGCAGGTTAATGGCTACAGACGTAGTCAGTATTCATTTAGACAGGTTACATTGGTGTTTATGGGTACAGGGACTATGGTGGTCTGCTTGAAACATGTTGTTATTACAGACTCGGTCAGGGACAAGTTGAACATTTCAGTGAAGACACTTGCCAGTTGGTCAGCACATGCTTGGAGTTTCACATCCTGGTAATCCATCTGGCCCTGCAGCCTTGTGAATGTTGACCTGTTTAAAGGTCTTACTGTCCGGAACAGCTGGTGCTCTCATGCATGCTCGAAGAGCGCATAGTCAATTAGCTCGTCTGGTAGGCTCGTGTCACTGGGCAGCTCACGGCTGTGCTTCCCTTTGTAGTCAGTAATAGTTTTCAAGCCGGTGTAGTAGGATTCAATCTTAGTCCTGTATTAACGCTTTGCCTGTTTGATGGTTCTTCAGAGGGCATAGCGGGATTTCTTATAAGTGTCCGGGTTAGAGTCCCTCTCTTTTGAAAGCGGCACCTCTACCCTTTAGATCAGTGCGTACTTCCTGTTTTAGTTTTTGCAAGCAGGAATCAGGAGGATAGAGTTATGGTCAGATTTATCAAATGGAGGGTGAGGGTAAGCTTTGTACACGTCTCTGTGTGTGTCGTAACGTTGGTCTAGAGTTTTTTTTTCTTCTGGTTGACATGTAACAGGCTGGTAAAAAAAATAGGTAAAACGGATGTAAATTTCCATGCATTAATGTCCCCGGCCACTAGGAGCGCCGCCTCTGCTTATGGCTGTATACAGCTCATTGAGTGCGGTCTTAGTGCCAGCATCAGTTTGCGGTGGTAAATACAGCTACGAAAAATAGAGATCAAAACTCTCTTGGTAAATATTATGGTCTGCAGCTTATCATGATATACTCTACCTCAGGTGACGGCCTACTCCTTGCCAAACCCTCCTCTATTCAGGACGACGCTGGGACAATTGTGCACCGCCTAATGGGATTCCCGATCAAGCCCGGTTGTGATACAGCCCGGGATCCAACCAGGGTCTGTAGTGACGCCTCTAGCACTGAGATGCAGTGCCTTAGACCGCTGCGCCACTCAAGAGCCTCTACTGATGGTACAGGTGGATTACCAACTCCCTGTCGGATCCTTACAAGGGACCCCGACCTAGGTCCCTGATATCTTCGTCTCTTCTTCAAGCGAATGACGGGGATCAGGGCCCTGTTCGACTCGTTAAATAAATCTTTGTCCTGATTTCCAGAAGCTCTTTTCGGTCATAAGAGACGGTGGCAGAAACATTTTTTTTTTAAAACACACAATAGCACAATTGGTTAGGAGCCCGTAAAACGGCAGCCATCTCCTCCGGCACCATTACTTCTAACCATCTCATAGAAAAAAAATCAATAGCCTCATTATTTTCTATTAAAATAAATATTTAACTTTGTCAAGCAATGCTCAGTGACCTGTTTTAGGAAAGTCATCCTATATGATACCAGCAACTCGGCAAGCAAACACTCGAGCTGTTAGCCTATGCAGTCCAAACACCACGAGAAGGGAAGAAAGTGCTAGAAACCTGTAATTAGAGCACAGGCTTCGGAGGCTATCAGGACAGGAGAACATTTTTGGCCAACAAAAGTGTGATTGTCCTAGCGTCAGTATCATGACACTAGAAGAGACCCAAATGCAGACACAGGAGGCAGATGGTTGGAGTTTAAGATGTTTAATAAATCCAAAGGGAATAGGCAAGAGAATGGTCATGGACAGGCAAAAGGTCATCCAGGAGGTACAGAGTGGCAGGCAGGCTCGAGGTCAGGGCAGGCAGAATGGTCAGGCAGGCGGGTAAAGAGTCCAGAACAGGCAAGGGCCAAAACCGAGAGGACTAGAAAAAGGAGGAAAGGCAAAGCAGAAACGGGAAAAACTGGTGGTAGGCTTGGAAATACAAGATGAACTGGCACAGAGAGACAGGAAACACAGGGATAAATACACTGGGGAAAACAAGCGACACCTGGAGGGGGTGGAGACAATAACGAGGACAGGTGAAACAGATCAGGGTGTGAGAGTCAGCACTAAGGAGCCATTTATTTAATCCCCTTACTCTTTCGTAATTCCATTAATCGAAATTGTATCCACTAAACAAGTTGCTGGCTTTCTGGGTTGAAAGTGGGACAGGCGAAATAGGCTCATTATTATATGATAGAACCTATTAGGCTTCATAGTGCGCTTCTAAGTGCACTTCAATTGGAGGGAGAGGAGAGGAGAGGAGAGGGAAATAAATAATTTGGGAGGAAAGAGCATTGGGCACAGTGAGCACTCACCAGAAACAGTCCCACATGCAACTGAGTTATGTTCAAAACCGATGGAGAGTAACCACGGGCGGTTTTGAACTGAAAAATGCTTCATTAACCCCTTTCAGAGAATCTGTCCAGCTGTGACAAAACATGAGGAAACATTATAGGTTTCCTGAATTGAAGATGCGGTTGGAGGTTCAGGTTGAGTGGTTGTGGGTTTAGTTAGGGAGATGTATGAGTGTGGTCAGACATGGTTGAGGCATCTGGTAGACCACAGCTCTATATTTCAGACCATTATGCTGGCAGAATGAAGCCAATCATGTGTAGGGCCAGGAGTTTTTCTGAACATGTGACCTGACTATGAAGAAGTCTTGGCCCTGAGTAGGCTATAACTAAACTACATGCCAGAATTTTTTAAGGCATCATGTGTAGGGCTAGGCGTTCATCCTGAACCCCTGACATAGGCTACTAGAGCCTAGTTTTCCTGGTGAAGCCACTTGCTCAAGAGAGAACTCTTGGCTCTAATGGAAATGTTTGGACAAGGAGCTTTACTTGACCATGTGACTTGAGTTGGACAAACATGTGGGCCTAATTCATGTTCTAATAGAAATATATCCATATCTTTCCCCTTCAAATACTTCAAACAACTAGGTAGGCCTTTGGAGTTACATTTGGATGGAAAAGTTATTTATACTGGACTGGATTGGCGGGATATTTATTCAAATTTTCCTGTTTGCTTTTAAATTTGTGCATCCTCATTTGCACAATGTCAAAGTAAATACTATTCAGGGGGCGGGAGGGAAATTAAAACATGATCCCAAAATTGCACCAGCATTACTTAGAATTCAGCACATTATCATTTCAGATTCCTCTCTCTCGCACAAATTATGATTAACATGACATACTAGGAGACTGATGTGGAAAAATATAAAACTCCCTAGTTTTCAAATCTGAATCACGATCGAGTCCAAATGCAGACTCTCAAATTAAGGTTGAAATAAAAGTTTTGCATATTTTACATGTCATGCGAGGTGCATTTTCTTCATACAGAATGTGTCATTGTCAAAAAAACAATGTAAATTATGGAAAAAGTATAAATAAAATACACATGCAGCATAGCAACGATTCAAGGTTCAGAGGTGAGAATTACTATTACATAATTACCAATACATATGCATATTCAGATTGCAAAATGAAGAATTAAAAAACTTTGTGTCAATCAATGGACCCCATATCTATTCTAATCAAGAACATGCTGCCATTAATACAATGTGTCAAAACAAGAATGAATCATAAATATTCAAAACATTTTATGAATTACAGTTGAATTGCTCTATCATGCCATTTCCTCACACCTGATCAACTAGTTGTTGCATGTGGTGCTATAAAATATGTAAACTCCCTCCCAGTCCTAGCCAAAGCAAGTTGTGCATAATACATAACACATTCCCATGTCATTCAAGGCTAACGATGCGCATCCTATGCAATGCAACATGGTCTACATAAAGTGCCTTGCAAAAGTATTCACCCCCCTTGGCGTTTTTCTTATTTAGTTGCATTACAACCTGTCATTGAAATGAATTTTTATTTGGATTTAAAAAAATTCAAGATGGAAAAGTAGTGCGTGCATATGTATTCACCCCCTTTGCTATGAAGCTGGTACAACTAATTACCTTCAGAAGTCACATAATTAATTAAAGTCCACCTGGCAATAATCTGAGTATACATATACCTATTATGAAAGGCCCCAAAGTCTGCCACACCACTAAGCAAGGGGCATCACCAGGCAAGCGCCACCACGAAAACCAAGGAGCTCTCCAAACAGGTCTGGGACAAAGTTGTGGAGAAGTACAGATCGGGGGTTGGGTTATAAAATGTATTTACAAAACTTTGAACATCCCACGGAGACTGGGACAGAGATTCACCTTCCAGCAGGACAATGACCCTAAGCATACTGCTAAAGCAACACTTGAGTGGTTTAAGGGGAAACATTTAACAGTCTTGGAATTGCCTAGTCAAAGCCCAGACCTCAATCCAATTAAGAATCTTTGGTATGACTTAAAGACTGCTGTATACCAACGGAACCCATCCAACTTGAAGGAGCTGGAGCAGTTTTGCCTTGAAGAATGGGAAAAAATCCCAGTGGCTAGCTGTGCCAAGCTTATAGAGACATACCCATCGAGACTTGCATCAGTAATTGCTGCAAAACGTGGCTCTGCAAAGTATTGAGTTTGGGAGGGTGAATAGTTATGCACACTCAAGTTTTCAGTTTTTTTTGTGCCTTATTTCTTGTTTGTTTCGCAATGAAACATATTTTGCATCTTCAAAGTGGTAGGCATGTTGTGTAAATTAAATTATACAAACCCCCTCAAAAAATATTTGAATTCCTGATTGTTAGGCAACAAAATAGGAAAAATGCCAAGGGGGGTGAATACATTTGCAAGGCAATATGATACAATATATTCTTCTCAGACATAGCCTTACCTGTATAAACAGATCATCTTGGACCACCAGTGAGCTAATGTCAATGTATCCAGGGAAGGGGTCGTTTTTGTTGGGCTCTGAGCACGTTAGAGCCCGACATGTTACATACTGTATACCTGCAAGGCAAGGAGATAGAGATTAATGGATATCTGGATTCAGCCAGCTGCAGATCATGCCTCTTATTCCTGGGAACGTGAGGATGCCTGGAAACCGAGGCTATATGTCTGTATGAATTGAACTTGAGGGCACTTTTGTATGGTTTATTCCTTGACAGACTCTCGCTCTCTTCTATCGTTTGAAGGCTGATAATTGGACTGATATTATGGGGGCCTTTCTCTGCTGTGTGTATGTGTGTAATGCTATTCATTTCCATGAGGGCTGTGTCACTCCATGTTAACCAGATCTGACTCCTTGTCTAGACCCATTACAAACCTGGATTAAAGAAGTCGTGGAGAGAAGGAGGGATGAAGAGGCAGAGGGGGAAGGAGGGGTAAAGTAATGAAAAGAATGGAAGAGGAGGAGTGGAGACAGAGAAGAAGAGGAGGAGGAAAGAAGGAGGGAAGAACAGGATGGGAGAAGATTGGGTGAAGTGAAGGAGGAAAATAGAGGAGAGGAGGAGAGAAGAGAAGAGAAGAGGAGGGATGAATAGGAGAGGAGGAGGGAAGAAGAGGAGAGGAGGAGGGTAGAGAAGGAGGGAAGAAGACAATAAACAAAGGGAGATGTGTCTCAGCAGAGGTATTCCACTCCAGTTATAGACGTCTCATTTCAGCGTTGTCTCAACAGTCATGGCATTAAAATAGCAATGTCTTTACATGTGAGGACGTTCTCCCCAGAGCTGTGTCACAAAATGTCAAATTACCTTAGCAAACCCCACAGCAACAGCCAGACACCGTGGGTTTGTTATTCTACCAAAAAGTGATATCTGTCACAAAATCATAATTACGTAGCAAGCTAAATATGGAAATTCTTAAGTCAGGCACTGTACAATGGTAAGACTGTGCCACATAATTCAAGATAGTCACTGTACTGTATAACACTCTATTATATCTGTCACAGTTCAAGGTAAGACCCAGATGCAGGCAACGTCAAATTAACAACAGTTTCTTAATCCAACAGGCAAAAGACAGGTAAAGGGCAGGCAGGGGTCAGTAATCCAGATAGGTGCGGCAAAGGTACAGGACGGCAGGCAGGCTCAGGGTCAGGGCAGGCAGAAAAGTTCAAAACTGGCATAAATTGAAAACAGGAACAATCAAGAGACAGGAACAGAGGGAAAAACGCTAGTAGGCTTGACAAAGCAAAACAAATTGGCAACAGACATACAGAGAACACGGGTATAAATACACAGGGGATAATGGGGAAGATGGGTGACACTTGGAGGGGGTTGAGACAATCACAAAGACAGAATAAACAGATAAGGGTGTGACAATATCATTTTATTGGGTGTAGTGGATTACCTTGGAGAGATATGGCCTTCCTACGGTGTGATGTATGTCATTCCTGGTGCTGCGAGACTGAAAACCTAATTCTCTGTAAGCATGGCTTGAGGGGCCTGGGGCACTGAGAGCCAGAGTTTAAAGTCCTTGAAGGGGTTGGATCAAGCACATTTTTTAGGATATGTGATGAAATGTAGACACCGGATTTATGCAAGTTTCTGTGGACATAGCTGGCAGCAGCTCGGGACACACACACACACACACACACAAACAGCATCCCCTCTATCGCTAGGAAGGAAAGCAGTTAGGCAGAACAAATTCAGAGCTACATTTGTGATGAGTGTGCACTTTCTCAGAATGGGGAAGGCCACTGCGGTTGGCTGTTGGGGGGATGAGGGCTGACGTGATTAGATGAGAGGCAACAGGAACTTCCTGGGTGGTCTATTACTCATGCCACCGGGCACAACTTGTTATACTGTATCTTCCTATTTTATGTATATACCGTATGCTTGGATAACCCCCAATGAAAAAGTAATGATTGTTTAGATGCAAGGTGCAATTGCCATGATATCTGAGAAATGAACCCGAATATAATATCTGAGAGGCAGAATGTGAAATGGTGACACTGTGGATGTAGATTAATCTCAGTCCAATCATATCAACAGTGGAAATGAGCAGGATGGTAGACAACATTTCCCACCAGCAACACTAGTCATTCAGATAATGTGTTGAAACGTATGATCAATGCACTTCACAGACTCTTTCATTGCAGAAAGCAAAAAACACGTTGTTCCACACACTTCTAGTGATGCTCCAAAACAGATTGTAAGGAGAGTCTGAGTAAACAAAGGAAAATATCAGGACAACAGAGAGGAAGAGAAGGAAGAGAAGGATGATGAGAAGAAAGAAAGAAAAGCGTATGACTCACCAGTAGAACCTCTTCACATGCTCATGAACCAGCGGCTATTTACTCCCAAAGTCCAGGGAGGCGTACAACTTCTGACACGAAAGTCAGAAATAGCGATAAAAAAAATGCCTTACCTTTGATGATCTTCTTCTGTTGGCACTCCAAAAGGTCCCAGTTACATCACAAATGGTAATTTTGTTCGATAACGTCCTTTATATCCATAAAAACTCAGTTTAGCTGGCGCACTTCAGTAAATAATCCACCCAGTTTCCCTCCATCAAAATGCATGCAAAATTAATCCCAAATGTTACTAATAAACTCTTCCAAACAAGTCAAACAATGCTTATAATCAAACCTTAGGTTCCCTAATACGTAAATAAACTATCAAATTTAAGACGGAGAATCGTCATTGTCTTTACCGGAGAAAAATACCAAAGAACGCGCTCTCTTCCATGAGCTTGGAAACACTACAGCCAAAATGGGAGCCACCTAGAAAAACTACAATTTCTGGCTAATTTTTCCAAAAACCAACCTGAAACTCTTTCTAAAGACTGTTGACATCTAGTGGAAGCCCTAGGAACTGCAATCTGGGAGGACTTGGCCTTATAATAAAAGTGACAGCCATTGAAAATAGGGGTAGGCTGAGTTTTTTTTTGAGGGGGGGGTTGTTTGTCCTCGGGATTTTAACTGCCATATCAGTTCTGTTATACTCACAGATATAATTTTACCAGTTTTAGAAAGTGTTTAGTGTTTCCTATCCAAATCTCCAAATGATATGCATATCCTAGCGTCTGGGCCTGAGTAACAGGCAGTTTACTTTTTGGCACACTTTTCATCCGGACGTCAAAATACTGCCCCTACCCAAGAGAGGTTAATCATTACCTCATCCAGTGCCTTGCGAAAGTATTCGGCCCCCTTGAACTTTGCAACCTTTTGCCACATTTCAGGCTTCAAACATAAAGTTATAAAACTGTATTTTTTTGTGAAGAATCAACAACAAGTGGGACACAATCATGAAGTGGAACGACATTTATTGGATATTTCAAACTTTTTTAACAAACAAAAACTAAAAAATTGGGCGTGCAAAATTATTCAGCCCCCTTAAGTTAATACTTTGTAGCACCTGGATATGTTTATTTTTGAACCATTCCATTGTAGATTTTGCTTTATGTTTTGGATCATTGTCTTGTTGGAAGACAAATCTCCGTCCCAGTCTCAGGTCTTTTGTAGACTCCATCAGGTTCTCTTCCAGAATGGTCCTGTATTTGGCTCCATCCATCTTCCCATCAATTTTAACCATCTTCCCTGTCCCTGCTGAAGAAAAGCAGGCCCAAACCATGATGCTGCCACCACCATGTTTGACAGTGGGGATGGTGTGTTCAGCTGTGTTGCTTTTATGCCAAATATAACGTTTTGCATTGTTGCCAAAAAGTTCAATTTTGGTTTCATCTGACCAGAGCACCTTCTTCCACATGTTTGGTGTGTCTCCCAGGTGGCTTGTGGCAAACTTTAAACAACACTTTTTATGGATATATTTAAGAAATGGCTTTCTTCTTGCCACTCTTCCATAAAGGCCAGATTCGTGCAATATACGACTGATTGTTGTCCTATGGACAGAGTCTCCCACCTCAGCTGTAGATCTCTGCAGTTCATCCAGAGTGATCATGGGCCTCTTGGCTGCATCTCTGATCAGTCTTCTCCTTGTATGAGCTGAAAGTTTAGAGGGACGGCCAGGTCTTGGTAGATTTGCAGTGGTCTGATACTCCTTCCATTTCAATATTATCGCTTGCACAGTGCTTCTTGGGATGTTTAAAGCTTGGGAAATCTTTTTGTATCCAAATCCGGCTTTAAACTTCTTCACAACAGTATCTCGGACCTGCCTGTTGTGTTCCTTGTTCTTCATGATGCTCTCTGCGCTTTTAACGGACCTCTGAGACTATCACAGTGCAGGTGCATTTATACGGAGACTTGATTACACACAGGTGGATTGTATTTATCATCATTAGTCATTTAGGTCAACATTGGATCATTCAGAGATCCTCACTGAACTTGTGGAGAGAGTTTGCTGCACTGAAAGTAAAGGGGCTGAATAATTTTGCACGCCCAATTTTTCAGTTTTTGATTTGTTAAAAAAGTTTGAAATATCCAATAAATGTCGTTCCACTTCATGACTGTGTCCCACTTGTTGTTGATTCTTCATAAAAAAATACAGTTTTATATCTTTATGTTTGAAGCCTGAAATGTGGAAAAAGGTCGTAAAGTTCAAGGGGGCCGAATACTTTCGCAAGGCACTGTATCAGTCTCATTCTGAACAGTCGTAACTCTCCTGGATCTGCAGGAACCCCAACCTTTGCTCATCATTCACTACCACACAAATGTGTTTAATTATTTATTTACAAACAAACTAAATAATAACACAGAATACATATACACACTTACATGAGCCAAACATCCCTGGACTGACAAGATATGACGGCTTACTAGACAGAGATGGAGAAAGGGGTGGGGAAAATATAAAGATAGAGAAAAAGGGACATTTATCGTGAACACATTCTAGGACTGTCTTCACATTAATCATATACCCTGCACACAAACCGTTGCCCATTTTGGAATAGGAAGCAATGAATGTATTTACGTGTTTGAATGCAGTAGTTCGTCATCTATCTCTGTTGAAACCAAACCTTATTTTTTGGTTTCAACAAAGCACATGCTCAGATTGTCCACCAGATGTCACAATGTCCTTCTTCTTAGTTGTCTGGTCTCCAATGGGCAGTTTTTGTTCTGAACTTGTTCTTCTTTTTTCAAAATTAGCTACATAATATTGACAGAAACACGGCAAATGTGTATTCGATAATATATCCTTCAAGGCAATTGTCTTCTCATTAGAAGTGATTGGAAAAATGTCTACCTCAGTATTTTACACAAGGTTTTCCCCCGGGAGACACTATGTGACCCTATGCCATATATTGTCCCTTACAGGCATTCTTCAAGGGAAATGCCTAAAAAGACGTCACAATGCTGTAGACACCTTGGGGAAAACGTAGAAAACGTAAGCTGATTCGTAGCTCATTCACAGCCATATAAGGAGTCAATGGCATGAGGCGGTTTTAAAAAATGCGGCACTTCCTGATTGGATTTTTATCTGGGTTTCGCCTGTAACATCAGTTCTGTGGCACTCACAGACAATATCTTTGCAGTTTTGGAAACGTCAGAGTGTTTTCTTTCCAAAGCTGTCAATTATATGCATAGTCGAGCATCTTTTCGTGACAAAATCTCTTGTTTAAAATGGGAACGTTTTTCATCCAAAAATGTAAATAGCGCCTCCTATATCGTAGAGGTTAATAAATTACAAAATAAAAAATATATTGAAAATATGGCAAGGTGCATCTGGTGTTTGATGATTGTTGGCCTCAGAGTTGAATGTTAGAACATTAGCATGGAGTTTGACTGGGGCCACCGACTCTGTCTGTAGGACAAAAATAACAACTAAAACAACAACAGGCAGCAGGATGCATCATCGGTACCATCAATCAGTATAATGGAACAAAATGCACCCTGTCATTATGCACCCAGGAATTGGGAAATGTAATTAGACATATATATATATCCATAATTTACAGTAGTGTCATGACTGTCCTGTGAGGATCAAAATGGGCAGATCAAACTGATGGGGGGAGGGGGGGGATGACAGTAACCAGGCCTCTCTCTCTCCCACAGAGAGGACAGGGGGAGCTGCTGGATGGTCACCCTTCACACACACTCCTGTAGGGGAAACTTTCTCTCTCTCTTCAGTATTGGGATCAGAATGTTTTTGTCTAGAGAGAGACTTTTGCAAGCCAAAAATTTGAACGTCCAAAAAGTGAACTCTAGATTAAATATTTCTAACATCCGAATGTGGGAAATGGTCAATAGGTAGACATGGATAACGAATGTCTATTGTCATAAACAATTGTATAAAAATGGTATAATGAAAATACAGTGTGTACACTTTCCAAAATACAGTATTTGTCAAGTTTCTATCCAATACGTGCTATAGACAATATGACACATTATGGAAGTATTTTTGTTAAGATAGGAATGTGATTTTAGTTTTCTAATAAGGTCATTGTTTTGAGAATACATTGCACATTAACCTCTTGAAACTTTTCATTTTTGGAAAAATAACCTTCCCAAAGTAAACGGGCTATTTTTCAGGACCAGATAATAGAATATGCATATAATGGACAGCTTAGGATAGAAAACACTCTAAAGTCTCCAAAACTGTAAAAATATTGTCTGTGAGTATAACAGAACTGATATTGCAGGCGAAAGCCTGAGAAAAATCCAATCAGGAAGTGACTCTTATTTAGAAACCTCTGCGTTCCTATGTGTCCCTATTGAGCAGTGAAAGGGATATCAACCAGAATCATTTTTCTATTGCTTCCCTAATGTGTCTAGTGTCACAAGATATGGTTTCAGGCTTTTATTTTGAAAAATGAGCGTGAGCGACGACATTGCGTCAGTGGTCAGTTGGTGGCTCTCAGAGTGATATGTGCGTAATAGACAAAGAAGCCAACTGACACGGTTGATATATTATCGAATATATATTAGAAAAACACCTTGAGGATTGATTATAAACAATGTTTGCCATGTTTCTGTCGATATTATGGATCTATTTTGGAATGTTTTTCGCCGTTGTCGTGACCGCAATTTCCGGTCGATTTCTCAGCCAAACGTGAAGAACAAACGGAGCTATTTCGGCTACAAAAATAATCTTTATGGAAAAAAGGAACATTTGCTATCTAACTGGGAGTCTCGTGAGTGAAAACATCCGAAGCTCAAAGGTAAATGATTTAAACGATTTCTAAAGACTGTTGAAATCTAGTGGAAGGCATAGAAACTGCAAATGGAGTCCTAAGTCAATGGATACTGTAATGGCATTGAATAGAAAACTACAAAACCAACAAAAATAACTACTTCCTAAATTGATTTCTCAGGTTTTCGCCTGCTAAATCAGTTCTGTTATACTCACAGACACTATTTTGGAAACTTTAGAGTGTTTTCTATCCAATTCTACCAGTTATATGCATATCATATCTTCTGGCCCCGAGTAGCAGGCCGTTAAATTTGGGCATGCTTTTCATCCAAAATTCCAAATGCTGCCCCCTACCCTAGAGAGGTTAATGAGGCAAGGTCTAGATTTTATTCAAATCCAATTTTAGACAACTAACTTAACATTTCATCTTCCCCAAAACATTCTCTTTGATTTGGATATTTTCCATACAACGTACAATGTATAAACATCAAACATCTACTAGGAAAACTCTTCACGTTACAATGTTTTCATAATAACATAATCTATTAACCTTTAATAACAAAACAAAAATGACATACATTTTCATATTCCACCTATCGTCATGACCACCAGTGTGGTTGACCAAAATCATTGTTCCAAAGTCCCTTTATTTCATGTTTAATGTTCTTAGGCTGGTTCTCCATAGTAACAGGACAAAGGAATTTGTCTGTGGCCTGCGATTTACCAGGGGCGTGAGGGGTCATAAAACCACCACATCTTCAGACCCCTAGGTCTCTCCTCCTCTGTTGGGGTTGATAGATAATCTGTAGGGTTGTGGTCTCCTGTAACCTGACCTGATCAGGACACTCATGACACCAGTTTGTCTTGTCTCGTCAAGCCTACCAGCGTTTTTCCCCGTAGTCCTGTTTCTCGGTAGTTCCTGTTTTTTAGTTCTCCCAGTTTTTTATCATTCTGCCTGCCCTGACCCTGAGCTTGCTTGCCGGATTATATCTCTTGACACTGCCCTGGATTACTGACCCCTGCCTGCCTTGACCCTGCCTGCCATTCTGTACCTTATGGACTCTGCCCTGGATTACTGACTTCTGCCTGCCCTTGACCTTGACCTGCCCCCTGTTTTGTAAATAAACTTTTGTTATTTCGAACTGTCTGCATCTGGGTCTTATCCTGAGGTCTGATACTCACATGTGAATGATTAAAGAGATGGTTGGGGCTAAAGCATAAAAGGTTGTGAACGATGCTGGATGGGTGTAGACAAAGAAGAGCTCTCCAGTATGTACCAAAACATTCAAGGGCCATTTTCTCAAAAGTGAAGTTACAAGTTTATCAACTTTCAAAGCAAATTACTTTCCCATTGTTCCTCAACTGTAGTGTATGACATATCATTTTCTAACTCTGAGTCTCTACTTTTATCCAATGTAAAAAACATAAGTTCAAATGTTGCTACATTAAACCTAATCAGTCCGGTCGGGCACATACTGTATGCTACAGGTCAACAATCAACTCTACTTATTTGATTAGCTTCATACAGTAGCAGATCAATTACAAAAGGAACTAAAATGGGATTTCAAGACAATAGTATCATAGATTGTTAAGTTTGTTGGTGCTGCACTTCAGGCTACATACTTCAGTTGTTTCTGGGTTTCATTCAGAGTTATTCAACTTCAATATTTTTTTCACTGATGTTCTTTCCCCTGTGGTCAAAGATATGTAGGCAAAACAAGACTGCAGTCACAGAAAGGTTATCTGGGGTTCTAATTAT
The DNA here is from genome assembly GCF_057628025.1 of Oncorhynchus mykiss. Lineage (NCBI taxonomy): Eukaryota > Metazoa > Chordata > Actinopteri > Salmoniformes > Salmonidae > Oncorhynchus > Oncorhynchus mykiss. Next base: position 25,556,784 of record NC_143034.1, on the reverse strand, counting down.
CCTACTGCCTTCTTTCATCTGAACCCTGGACGCTAGATATCACAACTGACATCTCTTTTGCCATCAAAACATCCTCATTCATTAAAGGTCTAACCCAATTTTACAAGGAAGGCCAAAACTCCATCCCACCACAACAGGCTGAAGTTTCAGGAAGTCTATTGAAACAGCTCCTAAATTAAATGCCATTATCATAATTCTCAAAATTTCACAGTAATATTCAATAGCGTGGATAGATAAATCACTTTTTTGACTGGATTGGTCCTTTATCACCCCAATAGCACCCTAAGACATAATGGCAGAGTCTCATCCCAACGGAAAAAAGGACATGTGTAGTTATGGAAATGATAATGGCGTATTTTAGCCCCAGTGTCCCAAACAATTACTATGTCACCTTTACAACACCTAATTAAGCCTCCTAGGAATTCCTTAAGCATTTATGTACAGTACTCCAAATCAAACCGCACCGGTTGACAGTGCCTTGGATCTGACTAGAGCGGAAGAGGAGGTGAAAGGACAATTTTATGAAGCCAAGAAAATGCAACGTGGCGGTGCTGGAGACGATCCTATGGGGAGAGTATGTGAAAGTGTATGCAAATAAACCATCTGGATTGTTTGAACTGCCTGGGTGTTGGGGAATAAGAGGTCTCTACTACTGAAATAAGACTGTGTTCAGTCCCAAATGGCACCCTATTGCCTATATAGTGCACTACTTTTGACCAGAGCCCCATAGGGAATAGGGTGCCATTTGGGATGTAAACTATGTCCATATACTGTACAGTAGAGCTGATACTCTGTAATGAACTCCAGAGTTTGATGTAGTTAATTTAACAGTTGTGTTTGAAATTGATGAACAAATACTTGAAATGGAATTAGACCTGATGATACTCTATGGATGTCCATCACATTTGCTAGGTGCCATGCTGTCACTGCAGTAAGAATATGTTTAAATTCCAGTCTTATTGTCACGCCCTGACTCTTGTCTCTTTTTTGGTTTGGTCAGGGTGTGATTCTATGTTCTGATTTTCTTTGTTTTCTATTGCTTTGTGTTTGGCCGGGTATGGTTCTCAATCAGGGACAGCTGTCTATCGTTGTCTCTGATTGGGAATCATACTTAGGCCGCATTTCTCCCTATTGGTTTTGTGGTAGTTAACTTTGTTAGAGGCACCATAGCCCTGTTAAGCTTCACGGTCGTTCTGTTGGCGACATTCTAACAAAAAGGAATATGTATGCTCACCACGCTGCACCTTGGTCCGCTTCTTATGACGTCCGTGACACTTATAGATTAATAGACCTGTAATACATATTACAACACAGCATTACATCCTCACACAACTATAAATCGAGAAGGTAATAATCTTCAGAGTTTGAAAAATATGCATGAAATACACTGTACTGGCAACAGCATGTATTCTCATATAGCATACCGTAACGCTAAACATGTAAGGAGAAAATCTCATGTTGTTAGTAGTATGTCCTCGCCAAATAAAACAATTATCTCAGGAGATGAACTTCACACGCTAATGGAGCCCACTTTCCTATAAACCAATACCAATTCCCTCTCGCATTGCAGTGACGTATTACCCACCACCGTCCCTCAATGGATCTTAATGGGGCACACATCTGCACTACCACAGTTAAATTACAAATGATAGCAGCCGTTCAAATGGAGCTGCAACTGCTTTGGTTCACAATGTCACCAAATGTGTAATCTCTGGTGGGGAGGAGTGGTGGCTGCTGAGCTCAGTCATCTATTCCGCTCGGTTGGATACGCTCTGCAAACTCGTCAACAACAACCTCTTTCTAGACCCCGCCACCTTTTATAGGTGTAGTTTAGTGGTGCGTAAAGACATTTTTAAAAAGGTTCATGTTATGGTGGAATAATGTGTGTGCATGTGTAAGTATATTGCTTCTACATGTCTAGACTGTGAAAAAACGTAGTGATTCACACGGCAAATTAATAATACCTAAGTAAGTACTTAGTCTTGGTATGTCTGCATTGTTATCCAATTAGGAATGCTCTGTGAAGTGCTATGAGGTAAATGCAGAGACAATGACACTATTAGTTCACTGCTAAAGGCAATATGGGCAGTTATTAGTCCATTGTGAAAGGCAATATGGAGGTCTGCATTGTCATGACAGTGTGTTTCAAATTAAAGTCTGTTAAAGGTATCCTGAGAAGACCTGCTGGGTCCAGTGAACTGCAAGGGGAGCCGACCTTGAGTTGAGAAATGCACCTCAGTGGAGGGTGAGAAGGAGCAGCCATTTTGGCTCTGGCTCAGTAACACCTTGCAGGGTCGCATCCAGATCAAAGATGGGTGGGGGAGGGGAAGCACTGCGGTGGTGGTTGAGGCCATTTTGGATTAGATCTGCACATACTGTTTGTAAATTAATGGACAGGAGTCTGTTTTTAATGTGGAGGAACCAATTTGGGGTCTGACTCCACAGCACCTTGCTGGTCGCATCATGACAAAGTGGGCCTATGCACTGCAGTGGTGGAAACTGGGGAGGCCATTTTGACTCAAGATGAACATCCCCTTCGAGTATCAGTTTATGCGGAGGAGTGAAACTGCTGACGTAAGGAAGCCATTTTGTCATACAGTGTGTTCCATTGCAGAGTCTGCACCACATAATACAATACAACCACAGTTGGATACTAAACTTTTACTTCCTGGCTACAGGTCTGGGAACACACATAAGGGGCAGATGCTGCTTCTGCCTACACAACACAGGCTCTTAAATAAGAAAAATGGTTTACTGCTCTCTCTCTCCCTCTGTATTACAGTACATCTATTTAAGAATTGTTGATGTCAGAAGCGGGAGGTTTTAGAATGAAGAATCAGTATTGAGCAGCAGAAAGGTGTCAGCCACGGATTACAATGACAAGAGATCATGTAAGCGAAAGCACTCTGGGATTTATAAATTCACTGACTCCTACTAGACAAGGATTGATTTAAACCAGGTTATCTGAAGGAGACTCCAACGACAAGAGCTGAAACCCATCCACAGAAAGGCAATATCCCACATATTACTATTATTACCACAGAATTGGAAATGCTAATTCATTTTTGTAAAGTAAATTTAATACAAAAGAAGACAGAAAAACCTAAAATCTTGAGAATGTATTTTTTCCTATTATGTTCTCGCTCTGCATACTTTATTGAGACGGTGTTGGAGGAATTCTAAATTCCTCTCTATTATTTCCCAATCAGAATTCATTACTCTGTCAATGCATTTTAAAGGGATTGTAAGACCCAATATTGTTATAAGAATGGACAGAGCCCCGGTCTTAAAAGTCAGGTAACAGCGTTTAATTCAAGAGAGTACTGGTACATACACATTTTTCCACAGGTTATAAACTGAAAAGGACGTCAGCATTTTCTAAATGTTCTATCTCTTTCATGACACCGGTAGAGAGGCCCTATAGTTCTCGAGCCTTCCCTCCTCGCCTGAAGCCAAGGTCAGTCAGTATAAATCAGCATTCTAGACAGTCTGGAGATAGTCCGTCCCTGCCATCTGGAGATAGTTCATTCATTTGTACAAAGGAACAGACCGTCATTGTTACTAAACTCCTGACTATATTATATACAATTGGGAATGGGAGCAAGAGAGAAAATTCAGTACAGTACATAATAGCATTTGGACTAGTCAGTCCTGATTGAAATGTATACATAATTAGTCATCATTGCTAAAAATTCCCTTAACATATCCACCCTTTGATTAAATATTATACATTCAAACACACATTGTAGTTATATTCTAATATTGAAAAGCCCATTTCTATTTTTATTAGATATATTTCTTGTCATCAAAACATCACCTAAACATAACCCAACACTTGCATTCGCCATAACTGTTTCTCAGGCCTACATCAGAATCATAACTCTTCTTATCAGGATTTTCGTTACAATCTTTATTAAAAAACAGTCTAATATTGAGATGGAATACAACCTAGCCCCCCTAAACATCAAATGGTCTCATCAAATATAAATTCCCCACAAATAAAAGATCCAGATTCGTCCACTTCTGTAGACATGAATTCAGTCCTCCACGGGTCAGAACCTGGAATCGGCCCATACCGCACCATCTATTGTCATAGATTTCTCCAGAGTCCTGGAAATAAGGCCTCATACACAGGGAATACATGTGAATACATGTAGCCCATAACACAGTGATCATAACATTTTTCCATTTTCCAAACGTACTATCAAAAACATCAGTCAGAGAAGTATCCACCCCAGAGTTTTCTGCCAAACCGTGAGCCAGGGTGGTCAAACCAGCTGAGGCTTTGGGCACTGATTCGTCCGGAGCTGTGTTACTTGGGATGTAAGCACAAACATGGTCCTGATAATCACGCATACTTCTCCCTTTTCAGCCATTAACATATCTAATGCAATTATATTCTGCCAAGCCATCCAGCTGGTTGCTTCAGTCTGTTCTGCAAAACCTTTAATTGCATCTCTGGTATACTTGTTAAAGCGCTGTTGATTATCATAAATATAATTAATCCAGTCCACGTTCTTATTGAGAGTAGACCCCCCCGGAAATGCTTAACTCTAATCCTGCTAGGATCTGATTTCTTGCTTTGACTCATCTGGCACCCCCAGTCAATAAGAGACCCGGATGGAATAGCTCTTTTCTCCCATTTGGCTATACTTCAAGTCTTGGTGTTGAATGAGTGTCAAATGAATGAGCATTACAATGGAGCATAATCCTGTCCAATCTGTTGGTAAAACCTCGCCCTGACATCATTTCCCAAGAGTACTGTACCGGGCCAAACGGTAATAATCTCCTCCGGTCACTGTAAAGGGAGGAACCTGGGGATTTAAATAGTGCAAATCAATACAACTGTCATTATCTGGCATTCCTGCTTTCGTGAACAGCTTTACCATACCGGCCTAAACTTCTCTACCCAGAACCGTACTAGGGTGTCGACCAAGACCTGGTCATATCCATACCACAACCCTAGATCCTCCTTTATTTCTGTTTAAAGGGTTAAGCGTATCTTTATGCAATACATCCCTCTCTCCTGATTACAATCAAAAACTCTCATCTTCACTCTACTCTACCTTCTTCCATACTGGGCGAGTGGATTCATATAGCCCTCTCGCATGATGTGAGCTATAACATGTTTCCATGAACTACACAGAGACTTGCATAGCTGTATTCCACAATAGCTACTCTTAGTCCTGAATGGCCAAGGAATCAGAGACACCACTGAGACATCCTTCCCAACCTCTACTCTAACTTCCTGTCTATCCAGATCTAGGGATCTCTTATTCTTATCGTCTAAACCATGGGTCAAATTACCACTCTCCACATACTCAAGTAGGACGTGCTGTATCAGGAATATGTCACCCACGATTAAACAGCTCAGACGAACAGCTTCCATGTGAAGCCCCACCCTGTCCCCGAGAACACATCACTTAGCAAGAGCCAGACACATCTTCACTTCTATGAACAACAACAGGGATGAAAAGACAGGGAGGGTTTTTTCATTCGAGAGATGGCCCCCGGAATTCTGTTAATTCCAGTTCTCCTCTCGAACACTGTTTATTGTTCGACAGTGGCAGTGTGTCTTACCCTCCCGCCGTGCGATATGAATCCGGGTAGCTCTTTCAGCTAGCTGTCACCAGGAGTCCTTGGTATGGTCCCCCAACAAGCCTCTGGGACTTGATTGAGTGACTTCACCTGTAGTTCACCTGTAATGCATAAAATCCTGGACATACAGGCTTGGTTAACAAACAGTTTCTCATTTGTTCTATCTGATTATTAGCTAGAATTTATTTTTTATTTTTTTATTAGTTAATTATCCCGTAGGTCACATCCTATCCTAGAACACAATTTACCCATCCCCCCTTTGTTACCTGGCTCTGCCCAATCCTGTAACAATACTCTGTCAAGTTTCTTATCTACTTTAAGAACTATCTGCGCTACTTATATATTTTCTTAAATATATATATATACCAATATAAACCGTAACCCATTTCTCTCATATCTCTCAAATACCACTAAGCTTCTAACTGTTTGACTTTATCTAAAATCATTGATTTTAGAAAAAACATGTCTATGAGTGGCTTTTCTCTGAAGTCCTTACATTTCCTTAACCTTTCTGATCTCCCCATCCCGGATCCGGGTTCGTGAATACAGACTAAAGCTCATTACCATAACGCAACGTTAACTATTCATGAAAATCGCAAATGAAATGAAATAAATATGCTAGCTCTCAAGCTTAGCCTTTTGTTAACAACACTGTCATCTCAGATTTTCAAAATATGCTTCTCAACCATTGCAAAACAAGCATTTGTGTAACAGTATTGATGGCTAACGTAGCATTTAGCATTAGCATTCAGCTGGCAACATTTACACAAAAAAACAGAAAAGCATTCAAAAAAATCATTTACCTTTGAAGAACTTCAGATGTTTTCAATGAGGAGACTCTCAGATAGCAAATGTTCAGTTTTTCCTGAAAGATTATTTGTTTAGGACAAATCGCTCCGTTTTCTGCGCCACGTTTAGCTATGAAAAAACCCCTGTATCCAGGATTGTGTAAATCTATCAGCAAGCTCATTAGCATAACACAACGTTAACTATTTATGAAAATCGCAAATGAAATGAAATAAATATGCCATCTCTCAAGCTTAGCCTTTTGTAAACAACACTGTCATCTCAGATTTTCAAAATATGCTTCTCAACCATAGGAAAACAATCATTTGTGTAAAAGTAGCTAGCTAGAGTTAGCATTTCGCGTTAGCATTTAGCGTTAGCATTAGCGTTAGCATCCAGCACGCAACATTAACAAAAACATAAAAGCCTTCAAATAAAATCATTTACCTTTGAAGAACTTCTGATGTTTTCAATGAGGATACTCTCAGTTAGATAGCAGATGCTCAGTTTTTCCAAAAAGATTCCTTGTGTATTAGAAATAGCTCCGTTTTATACATCACATTTGGCTACCAAAAAAAATCCATAAATTCAGTCCTCAAAACGCAAACTTTTTTCCAAATTAACTCCATAATATCGACTGAAAACATGGCAAACGTTGTTTAGAATCAATCCTCAAGGTGTTTTTCACATATCTCTTCATTGATACATCGTTCTTGGACACATGCTTTCTCTCCTGAATCCCAGGAGAAAATGCCCGCACCTGAAGATTACGCACAAATTTAGACAAAGGACACCGGGCGGACCTCTGGAAAATGTAGTCTCTTATGGCCAATCTTCCAATGATATGCCTACAAATACGTCACAATGCTGCTAAGACCTTGGGCGAACGACAGAAAGTGTAGGCTCATTCCTTGCGCAATCACAGCCATATAAGGAGAGAATGGAAAACAGAGCTTCAGAAATTCTGCTAATTCCTGGGTGATGCATCATCTTGGTTTCGCCTGTAGAATGAGTTCTGGGGCACTTACAGACAAAATCTTTGCAGATTCTGAAACTTCAGAGTGTTTTCTTTCCAAAACTGTCAAGAATATGCATAGTCGAGCATCTTTTCGTGACAAAATATCGCGCTTAAAACGGGAACGTTTTTTATCCAAAAATGAAATAGCGCCCCTAGAGCTCTAATCAATCTATCTTAATCCTAACAATAATCCTAAATCATCACAGATGTCCTATATTCCTGTTAAATTTAATACTATTTAAAAAACGTATAATAATCAAACAAAGTCTAATAAATGCTAACCATATCAAAATCCTTCCTACACTAAAAAGCCCTTTCCTTCAGGGACCCTCAGTATTCTATCTGACAATAACATCTATCTCCTATCCAAACCTCAATGTATCTTATCTTTCCCTATTTATTCTCAATGAGAAATATGACTTTTTCTCTGTTACAATACCAAATCATTAATAGCCCATTCAAAAAGTTTACAGCTAATGTTGTAAAACAGAATCCTGAACCACTTTCTCATTTGCGGTTCAAACAATAATTCTAAACCTCTAACCAAAACTCCATTATAATGAATTTACCTTAAAACTAGTAACTCAATATGACTATATTCATTATACAAATGACTCTCCCCTGAGACTGATCAGACCTCAGAAGACAGTCACGATAAGATCAATAGGTCATAAAATCAAAAAATTCACTTGTATAATTAAAACTCAAAAACTAAAAACTCATAAAGTTCCATATGTGAGCGTGCCTCTTTAAAATACCTTTGCACTAAAATAAATAGTCCTAACAATTGTTTTATGTGTATATACTTGCAGACCTGTTTTAATTTGGTCGTTTATGGCCTCATTCTCCCCAAGATTATAATCCCAGGAAACATCTAAAATTGAGACACCTAAACATCAATTTTCCCAGAAGAACACAACACGCCTAACTGGCATTCACTATGCTACTTCCGATTCAGAAACTCAAAAGTGAACTATAAACTAAACCTAATGATGATTCCCCTTTAATTCAAATCATTAATCAGTTTTAAACAACGTCAATGTATATGTTTATTTAAATGAACATGCTACCCTTAGATACAATTAACCCGATAACGTTATCCTCCAATGTATTACTTTTTCCCTCTGCCGCAAATGTCGTACATTTCTCAGTGTAAGAAATCCGTAATTTAATCCCAGATATTTAATAAAAATGCAGTCGCATTCTCCCATGGCTCCTTTAATTTACTTATTTTAGATAACTTCCATCCGTCCCGGAATGAAGAATCCCACTTAAACACGCCAGAATACAATGTTTACCTAAATTAAATCAAACCCCAAAATTGACCATAACTAGCAAACAAATAAACAAACCACTTTTATCAGCTAAAAACAAACTATACGAAAACTCACTACTTATAATGCTTCAGATGGCAAAATTACTCAGAGACTCACGTTCACATCTGTTAGTTCCTCAAGAAAAACAAAAACAAACCCCAACTTGCCCCTGTTACGCATGTCAACGTATCAGGGGAAAAGCTTGAATAACCATATTCAACCTAGCTTACTTCCCGAAACATATGCAGTTATTTTTTTCTATAGAGGTTGCTTTTCAACTTTAAATACCCTAACATGGTTCCACACAATGGAAAGTGCTCAAATTCACTGGTGTTAACAAACAATCAAACCTGGAATCACAACCATCGGACACAGTCACCACGATGTTTTACGATTCAGACATCCAGTCACTCTCTCCCATAACCTAGTTCAATCCAAACAAACGCCACAAATCTTATGATGCCTATCTAACGTATCAGCTGATAGTTTTTAGCATCTTTCCTGACTATCCTGGCGACTCTCAAATTACTGTTAAAATGTATTTTGTAATTTTTATCAACTTCTGAAAAGTTACTCGAAACACTAATACACACATTAACAGACAAACAATTTTCTCCGTTACCCCCATTCACAACGTAATTTCCGTGGCGACCAATAGTGCTTCGCTAGTGACGTCATCATCATGCGCTCAACCTTGGCCCAATCTGTAACGACTTTCAATGAATTGTAAATAATTGTTGTTCGATAAACCAAACCTAATTTATCACATCTGTTCAAATCCTGAATTATAATTTACCACCCCAACCAATATCTCTAAATTCGCTAATTTTATAAAAACATTTCGATGGGCATAAATCGTAATTGTCTCTTCGTTATTATTTAGAATTAATTTTGATCTAAGTAACTGTCTCGTCTTTGACTTAGTATTTTAATTACGACTCTATTCCCAATACGTTATTCACTTGTCTAATTAAAACTCATAATAATCCATATGTGAGTGTACTCATTTAAAATACCTTGTCACTGGGAACAAGGAAATTACCCTTAACCCAAACTTTTACTATTACAACGAAACCTAATAATTCTGATAATCCCTTCACATCATTTGTTTTAAATCTCTCGATGTTTCATGTAACTCATTCAGTCTAGCTTCAAATTGTCGTCCCAAAATATTTTATATACTGCCATACACTCAAACCACTGTGATTGACGTGCACTGTCCCTTTAAGATAAGACATATACTTTTTTTCCCCGCAATGAAAACGGAAAACAGATCATGTTTAGAATACGTTACTTTTTGTTCGAATTCCCTGAAGTTACCTACCCAAAAATCAATACCTAGGAAAACAATCACAACTTTTCACGATTAAACTATTCTTACCTATTTTATAGTCCAAAGCGTTGCACCATATAGCCCATTGATTGCCTAGCACTTCCGTTGCAAGCTGTAGCATCTTTTCAGACTATCTTTACGATACTTCTCCTTTTTAAAAGAAATGTATTTGGAACTTTTGGCCGCTTTTGAAAAGTAACTCTAAGCTATAATGCATGCATTTTCCCTCTAAATGCCACAACCCCTTTTCTCTGTTTAAATTTGAGGAACGATGTTGTTCAACGTGAAACGATACCACACATCTGCCTGCCTCTGTAAAATATATATTCCCTATTCAGATTGCGTTCAGCTTTAAATTTTAATCATCAAAGTAAAACCAACCCTGCTTCTCAACTTACTATACCCTAACATCTGAACGTACCATGTTTTGTGCTAAATTTATCATATGTCAGTCAATTCATAAATAGCTATAACGTCCGGATAGCACGAAATTGTATCGTATCTCTACGTTATTCCCTACATTTAACTTTGTGACTTTTTCTTCTATGATACATTTATTTAAATATGACTTCCATCTCAATACATTATTATTATAATTGTCCGTAGTCGCGAAACTTCGACACCGGGAATTCCCAGAAAATCGTCCTAATTTAAAACCCTTCCGGGCTATATTCGTAATATCAGCTTCCATTCAGGTTCTTTGTCTGAGTCAGATTTTGGATGTCTCCCTTCCATTCTCTTTGTTCTCCTATTACGGTAATCTCCCGCTAGTTTCCGACACTTCTTTTGAGGAATTTCTAAACAATCCTTACCGTTACTTAGCTATGGTATTTAATCACTTATCTATGCCTTTCTATATTTAAATTTTACATTATACAGTGTATGTGTGTGTACTTCTATAAATTTGCAATTTACCGTTACTAAATCACTTTGTTCCTTTTCTGTCTGACTATGTGTGTGTCTCTTTTATGGAAATCTTATCAATAGCTTTGACTTTTGAATCAGATATTAGGTCTTACCTTACAACTATAAGCCCAGGGTTTGTAAATCCCTAGTTAATATCTTATTTTCCGGTTGTGTCAGAGGGCTTTTAAAGAACGCTAATAATCGTTATCTCACGCCACTAATTGTTAGACTTCCCTCTCGCATGGAACTTTCCTGTCTATAGATATGGCTATCATCTCATTTCTTTAGATTTAGGTTCCCTCTCCTCCTTATTTGGATATTTCAGTAGTATTAGTTGAATCGGAGAACGATGATCAATACTGCCACAATTCAAATGCTTGCGCATTCCCTTCCTGTCTCCCCACGCCCACTATTTGTACAAGATCACCATCCTATCCCCCTGCACCTATTTAATATCCCGTCTTAATCTCGGGCGGGTGTGCCTCTCATGATTAAGTTTATTTTATTTATGGTAGTGCACATTACCACAGGTTATTTTCGAACCTGCTTCAGTGTATATCGGTTATACAAAACCCAGTGTATGTTGGTCATACAAAACCCTGTGGGAATAGCAAAGCTCCCATTATTGATGAATTCTGAAAATTTTAGAACATAAATTAAAGATCTCAAATCCCCCCAGAATCGAGAATAAAGGCTACTATACCTGCTGCCGACTGGGAAAAAGCACTGTTCGTTTGAATCTGTCACCTTCCCTGTATTCTGTGGAAATACGCAGGCCTGTAATTTAACCTCAATTCGGAGGCCATGACTTTTTTTTTTTAGTAAACGGGTGAAAACCCGTCCGTGCACGATTTTCGGCGTACTACCTCCAGATAACAGGGAGGGGTATTTAGATCCGGGATCGAAGGACCAATTGTTGGAGGAATTCTAAATTCCTCTCTATTATTTCCCAATCAGAATTCATTACTCTGTCAATGCATTCTAAAGGGATTGTAAGACCCAATATTGTTATAAGAATGGACAGAGCCCCGGTCTTAAAAGTCAGGTAACAGCGTTTAATTCAAGAGAGTACTGGTACATACACATTTTTCCACAGGTTATAAACTGAAAATGGCGTCAGCGTTTTCTAAATGTTCTATCTCTTTCATGACACCGGTAGAGAGGCCCTATAGTTCTCGAGCCTTCCCTCCTCGCCTGAAGCCAAGGTCAGTCAGAATAAATCAGCATTCTAGACAGTCTGGAGATAGTTCATTCATTTGTACAAAGGAACAGACCGTCATTGTTACTAAACTCCTGACTATATTATATACAATTGGGAATGGGAGCAAGAGAGAAAATTCATATATGTACAGTTTATAATAGCATTTGGACTAGTCAGTCCTGATTGAAATGTATACATAATTAGTCATCATTGATAAAAAATTCCCTTAACAAACGGATGTCTCCCGTTGCATTTGGGCTAACGTTCAGCAATGATACGATTCTGTGAAGAAAATAATTTACGGCATACATTTGCATCCTTAGGGCGGATTAAGACAAGCAATGTTTCCATATAGAAGGACTGGAGGGACTGTGTGGCTTGTTCAAAGATGCTGTTTCCTACCATTTCCTGATTTGTGTCATTCTGCTGGCAAGCTAAGTGCCAACAGCCAACATTCGGACAAATATTTATTTGTGGCCTGTGTGTTTTGAAAAGCAAAAACAATGGCAAGTGACAAATGTTGGTGAAGCCTAATCGACAAGGTTAATGAGGTAGAAAGTGTCAAGAGAACAACCGTATATGTGATTTTTATGATATAACACATTAGCGAGTAGCAACACTTTACCTCTCCCTGAGCCTCCTCGCAACACAACTTAGTTCTGCCACTAAAGTTATGTGCCCATTTTTCTCGACAGTCAGAGTGATATTTTCTCATTTCCCAGCCTGCCTCTCTCATCCAGACGGATAATACCTTCAAATCCTAAGACCCTGACAGACTGACGCGGGTTTATCCAGATGTGGGCCGCACCTGTTCAGTATGATCCCTGTGAAACCAGGATAGTTTGGCTTCTCCCTCTGACATTTTCACATGCCCTTGAAGTGTATGGTTTGCTCTGGGCCGCACTCAACTCCTGTTCATGACTTTATCTGAATAACTTAGAGAGGATGATAGGAGGGGGGAAGGGAGGATAAGGGTCCATCTATCACTCTACTCAGGATGAGAGAAAAGGTACAAGGTACATTTCAGGCTGTTCCCTCTTTCATTATTCAGCCCCCATTACTTTAATTTGCTCCCCATCCAAAATGCTCCCTGCTGTTTCTTAAAATCACTATTCTTATACTTCCATGTCACCTTGCTCTCTAAGTAAGTGTACGGCACAGTTGAACAACATATTGTATCCTGTTGTTTTTCAGAGGATATTTCCTTCCCACAATGACCTGCATCACGCAAACTAGTATACTACGAAGTAGGCTGGACTGTGACATATTGGCAACATTATCTACAATGTTTGTGTCATACTCAATACAATACTAAACATACGAGTACATGGAATATGCCAAATTGAAAGGGTGATGTTGCTATGTTGTATTTTGTACGGCAGATTACTACTAAACAATAGATTTGTATTTAAAGCTGGAATCCTTAATGGTGAAACTAACGTCCGTTTGCAATATTACAACAACAAAGAAATTACTTCAAACAATGAATACTGTTTTGTTTTTCTCTGATGTCATTGCAAGCACAATAGAACAGCAGAGTATGTACTGTGATTTATTTTTACTGCGATGCTGGATGTTCCTCTCCTCAGTTACTTCAACTAAACAAAAGTAATAACACATGTGCTGGGAGGAACAGTGGCACTGTTTCACCTCATGGGGAGTTCAGCTTTACAATAAGCTTGGGACTACATCTTTTTATATATAGACATATTGGTTTATGTCTCCGTGGTGGCACGATGAACATATTAAAACCCCTACAGACATGTTATGAATGCACATGCAGTGGTTAACGTTTTCAACCATCCTGCCATGGACCTCCAATGGGACTTCCTAACACATTGTGAATGAACTAACAGCAACAGCATTATACCACAACTGAAAAAGGTCTCTGTCAACTTCAGTCACCTATTAGCATTTGTCAAGCGGTAGAGTAATTCAACTTAACACATTATGCCAAAGACAACAAAAATGCCACGAGGACGTAATTAGTGATATTTTCTTTTGAAAAACGAGATTGCGCCACTACTCTTCAGGACATTTGGTAGATTTTCTCTGAGAGTGGATAGGTGGAAACCGCATAAGGACGAGACACTTAGTTTCACAACTGTTTATGATTTTTTGAGCTCCTGGGCAAGTTTTGATCTTTAGGGGAATATGTGGGGGTGTGGACAAAGTACCCAATTATCATACTATAGTAAAAGTAACGGCTGTCAAAAATAGAAAAGTAAAGTACAGATACTGAGATACACACTCTGACTTCTGTCTGCGGCGGAGGAGAGGAGGGGGATTCAAAAGGCAGGGACAGGGAGAAACAAGAGAGGGAGTGGGAGAAGTGAAACAAACAAACACACAGACACACACACTCACCTCCCCTGCATACACACTGTACACCACTCATATGACTTGACAGACAAATACCAATAAACTGACAGCTCCTCCACATAAAGTTTATGACGCCTCTGAAACATCAAAGCCTTCAGGTGAGTGGATAGGAGTTCTAAATACACCCAGTGGACGTGTGGTCTTCACCAACAGCAAGGAGGGCTACTCATAAGACATAACCCAATGCCCAATAACCCAGTATCTGTGTGAAGGTAGCCTGACGTAGCCTTGCAACTGGGGCTTGGAATGCAATACAGAAGCTGCCCATCCTAAAAAGACAAAAGGATGTCATACATACAGTCAGGTACAACATATTTGACGAAGATGAGCAAAAAAGACTATAAAATAAATAATAAAAATACTGAGCTATTAAAAAAAATAAGGAAATTATTTGGTGCATGGCCAAAGAGATCTATTTTCATGACCATAGCACAGGTTCCAATTCAGGTGCCAATGCCATTTAGCCATCTCTAGGCATTTACATTTGTTGGTTGACATGAAAATAAAGCTCTTTGGCCACGTACACAAGTAGTGGGTTTGGTGTCTAAAGAAATATGCATATGAAGAGAAGAACCACATACTGACTGTAAAATATGGTGGTGGATCGTTGATGTTATGGGGATATTTGGCATCCACTGGTCCTAGGGTCCTTGTTAAGGTCAACGCATAATGAACTTTACCCCGTACCAGGAACTTTTTGTCAAAAGCATGGTTGCCTCTGCCAGGAGGCTGAAACCGGGCCACAAGTGGATTTTCCAGCAAGACAATAACCCCAAGTACACAATAAAATCACAAATAAATGGTTAATTGACCACAAAAATCAACATTTTGCAATAGCCATCTCAGTCTCCAGTATCACAACAGACTATCATTGAGAGTCCCATAGGGTGGAACACAATTGGCCCAGCATCGTCCGGGTTTGACCGTCTTTGTAACAAAATATTTTTTCTTAACTGACTTGCCTAGTTAAATACAAATAAAAATAAATAAAAAATAAAAAGGCCGGGACATGATGAAAAACCAAAAGGATATCACACCTCCACCATATCACCAAAGGAACACAGTTGTATGGTAAGAGAGGCCTAACAACGACAGAAAGTTGCATTTCTTACACACGCTACAATCTGTTTCCTTGTTGTTGGCACATTGGCTGCTCACTCCACACTCTATTTAACAGCACACCTCCATCCATCTGCTGTTGTGACAATTAATATCCATTAATATTGTAGCTCCCCCCTGATTGTGCTCTCCGTCTCTCCTCACTGTATCCATAATTTCCCTTTGATTTCAGTCCTCTGTTCTCTCTTTGTTGTGCCAGTAAATGCCAAATCTGCATCGCCATGCATCCTATTGAGTTTTAGTTCCACCAGGCCTGTGCTTTCTAGTTGAGTCTAGTTTAAGTTTTGTGTTTGTGTGTATGCATGCATACCAGGCCTGTGCTTTAGCTCTGTATGTTTTCGAACAGGTGTGTGTGTGTGTTTGTTTTGTGTGTGTGTGTGTGTGTGGGTGGGTGTGCGTCGGCATCCCTAGAAGATACATTCTCCAGCTTTAACCTCACCAGGAAGACCCTCCTCCACAACACCTTCTCCAGCTTTATCCTCACCAGGAATACCCCCCTCCGCAACACCATTTAGTTATAGTCTATTGTATTTTAATCTATTGG
Organism: Oncorhynchus mykiss; assembly: GCF_057628025.1. NCBI lineage: Eukaryota > Metazoa > Chordata > Actinopteri > Salmoniformes > Salmonidae > Oncorhynchus > Oncorhynchus mykiss. The sequence continues at coordinate 25,540,581 of NC_143034.1, read as the reverse complement.
GCTCTGAGCCATCATTCCCACACTTGTCTAATGACACTAATCCTGCTATCTGCAACAGGCAACAAACCTAACGCAGAAAAGGGGCCAATCAAATCAAACATACGCTATGTAGGGCAAGTGAGTAAGAGACTGGAGAAGTCACAAATAAACCTGAGATACACTGATGCTTTATTCTAGCGGCGCTGTCTGGCAATACAGATTATTTCCCCCAGTGGAAGGAATTACAAATAACCCAAATGGGGCTTAGGCGGTGTGTAGGGTTGCCTGCAATGTAATTGTGGTGCTGGGTGACCAGGCTGCAAATTGTGTATGCAGGTGATTGACTCCAAACGCATTGGTTTTGATATATTTAATTACACTTGCTGGAAACTGTGAGCTTGTTTGACTGTGTGAAGAAATGTGACTTGTTTCTGTTGATACATCCGAAGTGAAACGTTTTTGCTCACTTTTTTCAAAGGTTGAAAGGAAGTGTGAATAAATGCATCTCCAACATGTCAACTATCTGATTTGGTTGTTGTACAGAATGCGGTAGACTGACGTTCTTCATCTGACATTGTGCGTCTGAGTGGGAGACTACAGGGGGCTGACAGGAACATTATTTGGGGAAAACAAAGTTATGTCAGACACCTGGGGTTCTCCTCTTGACATACCCAAAACCAATTGATTACAACACCAGAAACCTGAATAAGGGTATTAAACACAGAGACTGGTGCTGAGGGAAATAAGGTTGAACTTAAACAGGATAGATATTGTTAGGCTTCGTCATAGATTGGCAATAGATACATGGACATAAACTGGATCTTTTTGTACAATCAATGTTCATTGTTTTTCTGTGATAATGTCATTTTATCTACACTAGCAGCTTAGGTGAATTGTCTGCTCTCATAAACACTTCTAACTACATCATGAAACCAAAATCAAAACCACATATCCCCAAGTGACCACAGTAACTGCAGTGTGAACTCAATACTTGAACTCAACGGTCCCACCAAGTTAACGTTTTGATGAACATATATTTTACACAATCCATTAGGGACCCAAAGCCTTGTCTCGCAGGTCCAACGTGGTGTGTGAGCCGAGATGCAATATGTTAAGAATGGAAAACGAGTCGAGGAGACTTGTGTTTTTTAAAAGGTTCATCTTCACATCTCCCTTGAGACTTGCAGCTCAATTTCCAGCCCACTTTCCAGCTCACACTCTCAAACACCTAGATGCCCTGAACGCAGCTCACTCTCCAGATCCCAATCACCTGAATTCTGATCACCTGTTCACACACCTGTATGTCATTATCACACAGTATTTAGTTAACCAGTTAGAGCTCTAGGGGCGCTATTTCATTTTTGGATAAAAAACGTTCCCGTTTTAAGCGCGATATTTTGTCACGAAAAGATGCTCGACTATGCATATTCTTGACAGTTTTGGAAAGAAAACACTGAAGTTTCAGAATCTGCAAAGATTTTGTCTGTAAGTGCCCCAGAACTCATTCTACAGGCGAAACCAAGATGATGCATCACCCAGGAATTAGCAGAATTTCTGAAGCTCTGTTTTCCATTCTCTCCTTATATGGCTGTGATTGCGCAACGAATGAGCCTACACTTTCTGTCGTTCGCCCAAGGTCTTAGCAGCATTGTGACGTATTTGTAGGCATATCATTGGAAGATTGACCATAAGAGACTACATTTTCCAAGTGTCCGCCTGGTGTCCTGCGTCGAATTCGGTGCGCAATTGCCAGCTGCTTCTACTTTACCATTTGATTCAGGGGAGAAAGCATGTGTCCAAGAACGATGTATCAATGAAGAGATATGTGAAAAACACCTTGATGATTGATTCTAAACAACGTTTGCCATGTTTTCAGTCGATATTATGGAGTTAATTTGGAAAAAAGTTCGCGTTTTGAGGACTGAATTTATGGATTTTTTTTGGTAGCCAAATGTGATGTATAAAACGGAGCTATTTCTAATACACAAGGAATCTTTTTGGAAAAACTGAGCATCTGCTATCTAACTGAGAGTATCCTCATTGAAAACATCAGAAGTTCTTCAAAGGTAAATGATTTTATTTGAAGGCTTTTATGTTTTTGTTAATGTTGCGTGCTGGATGCTAACGCTAATGCTAACGCTAAATGCTAACACGAAATGCTAACTCTAGCTAGCTACTTTTACACAAATGATTGTTTTCCTATGGTTGAGAAGCATATTTTGAAAATCTGAGATGACAGTGTTGTTTACAAAAGGCTAAGCTTGAGAGATGGCATATTTATTTCATTTCATTTGCGATTTTCATAAATAGTTAACGTTGTGTTATGCTAATGAGCTTGCTGATAGATTTACACAATCCTGGATACAGGGGTTTTTTCATAGCTAAACGTGACGCAGAAAACGGAGCGATTTGTCCTAAACAAATAATCTTTCAGGAAAAACTGAACATTTGCTATCTGAGAGTCTCCTCATTGAAAACATCTGAAGTTCTTCAAAGGTAAATGATTTTTTTGAATGCTTTTCTGTTTTTTTGTGTAAATGTTGCCAGCTGAATGCTAATGCTAAATGCTACGTTAGCCATCAATACTGTTACACAAATGCTTGTTTTGCAATGGTTGAGAAGCATATTTTGAAAATCTGAGATGACAGTGTTGTTAACAAAAGGCTAAGCTTGAGAGCTAGCATATTTATTTCATTTCATTTGCGATTTTCATGAATAGTTAACGTTGCGTTATGGTAATGAGCTTGAGTCTGTATTCACGAACCCGGATCCGGGATGGGGAGATCAGAAAGGTTAAGTTCTTTGCACCCCCCATCGCTGTGAGGTATTGTTTGTTTTGTGACACACGTCTTTCAGAACATTGGGTGTCCCATTGATTTACTCCTCCCGTGTACAATAGTTTATGCCTGCCTCACTAACGACACATTTTTGCCTTTCCCTGCCTGTACTTTAGCCTACTGGACTTCCTGTTATCTAGTTATTGCCTGAACTCCCGGACTACGTTACTAGCCTTTTCCCTGCCTGTACTGTTGCCTTTGGACCCCGTGTATGACCTTCTGCCAGCCCCTGGACCCAGCTACCTGCCTCCTCCTGTGGTCCTTTTTAACAAACACCTAATGCGCCCTGCGCTTGAAACCAGCTCTCTCTCCCCTCGTGTTCATTAGATATTTGACAAATCTTACCATAACTCTATCCTCTTGATTCCTGCTTACAAGCAAAAAAACTAAAGCAGGAAGTACCAGTGACTTGCTCAGTTTGGAAGTGGTCAGATGACGCAGATGCTAAGCTACAGGAATGTTTTTCTAGCACAGACTGGAATATGTTCCGGGATTCTTCCGATGGAATTGAGGAGTGCTCCACATAAATCACTGGCTTTATGAATAAGTGCATCGATGACGTCGTCCCCACAGTGACTGTACGTACATACCCCAACCAGAAGCCATGGTTTAAAGGCAACATCCACACTGAGCTAAAGGGTAGACCTGCCGCTTTCAAAGAGTGGGACTAACCCGGACGCTTATAAGAATTCCCACTATGCCCTTTGGTGAACCATTAAACAGGCAAAGCATCAATGCAGGACTAAGACTGAATTGTACAACACCGGCTCTGACACTCGTCGGATGTGGCAGTGCTTGCAAACCATTATGGACTACAAAGGGAAGCACAGCCGGGAGCTACTCAGTGACATGAGCCTACCAGACGAGCTAAATGGCTATGCTCACTTCGAGGCAAGCAACACTGAGGCATTCATGAGCGCATCAGCTGTTCTGGACAACTATGTGATCACGCTCTCCTTAGCCAATGTCAGTCAGACCTTTAACCTGACTAGGAAATGTGTTCCGCTAGCAGAATTGCAAATTTTTATTTAACTTTAATCAAATCAGAAGTGCAATACAGCAAATGAAAGCAAAACCTCTTGTTTGGGAAAGCAAACCATGCGATTATCGATCAGTAGACAAAACATTACGAACAGTTACCAGCCAAGTAAATTAGTCACAAGTTAGAAATAGCAATAAAATTCATCATACTAAAGGTTGACGAAACAAATTGTCTTTGTTCGATATAATCCATTTTTATAGCCTAACACAAAACATTTTGTAAACGGCTTGCGTCATAAATTCAGTGTCCTTCAACTTTGGATGTAACATTCAATTTAATTACTCACTCAAAACGGACGTTTATCGAGTCATGTTTGGTTTGATGGTTTGATGAACTTCATGATTCTTTTCCCGGGACATATTGACTGAAAGGAACTGATTTGAACACACCAAACTATGACCTCATTGCGCACCAATGATATGACCAGTTCTTCATTGATTGACTGTATTTCGGACCAATTACCACTGATTGACTTGAAATCTAGCTTGACAGATAGCCAATGAGCTGAGGTAAACGACAACATGTAATGGTTCTATCCAGGAAGGCTAGCCTTTGTGGGAAACTTGAGCGTAAAGACACAATCATTCGCCATTGAAAATTCTACTAGAAGCAGCCACGCTGGCTACGCGCCACATTTCTGTTTTGAGAGAATTTTCAGAGAAGAATTATGGCGAGTAAAACATTAAAATCAAAGACAAAATATACAGATCTTCACGATATTATTGAAGAAATTGATCGAGATAGTGACAGTGAATTACTACAAGATGATTCAGACAGTGAATTCTTTTGACTCTAAATCTGAGATGTTCCTGTATGGAGAAGATTCTGAGAGAATCATTTGAGTTGTTTGAGAGAAATGTTTATTGGCAGGTCTTCAACCAAGCTCTCAATGAAATTACAGCGAGCTATGGATGAGTTCACTTCCTACGCCTTCCACTAGATGTCAGCAGTCAATAGAACTTTGTCTGATGACTAATGTGAAGGGGGGTCGAATGACACAGGAAATAGTCGCCACTGCCACGAGTTGACCATGCATTCACCAGGCGCGTTCACAAGGGAAGGACCTGCGTTCCACTGCTCATTTGAAGTCATTCTAATTCTCCGGTTGGAACGTTATTCAAGATATATGTAAACAAGATTCTAAAGATTGATTCAGTACATCGTTTGACATGTTTCTACTGACTGTTATGGAACTTCGTCACGTTATAGTGGACGTGCTTTGTGACTTTGGAATTGTTTACCAAACGCGCTAACCAAAGTAGCTAATTGGACATAAATAACGGACATTTTCGAACAAATCAAGCATTTATTGTGGACCTGGGATTCCTAGGACTGCATTCTGATGAAGTTCATCAAAGGTAAGGAAACATTTATCATGTATTCTCTGGTTTCTGTTGACTCCAACATGGCGGCTAATTTGGCTTCTGTTCTGAGCGCCTTCTCAGATTATTGCATGTGTTGCTTTTTCCGTAAACTTTTTTTGAAATCTGACATAGCGGTTGCATTAAGGAGAGGTACATCTATAATTCCATGTCTATAACTTGTATTATCATCTACATTTATGATGAGTATTTCTGTTGAAACGATGTGGCTATGCAAAATCACTTGATGTTTTTAGAACTAGTGAATCTAAATAACCAATGTAAACTCATTTCTTTATATATATGACCTTTATCAAACAAAACATGCATGTATTGTGTAACATGAAGTCCTATGAGTGTCATCTGATGAAGACAATTCAAGGTTAGTGATTAATTTTATCTTTATTTCTGGTTTTTGTGAATGGTGTATTTCTGTGGAAAATGGCTGTGCTTATTGTGGTTTGGTGGAGACCTAACAATCGTTTGTAGTGCTTTCGTTGAAAAGCCTATTTGAAATTGGACACTTTGGTGGGATTAACAACAAGATTACCTTGAAAATGACATAAAACACACGTATGTTTTAGGAATTGTAATTATGAGACTTGTGGTTTGAATTTGGCGCCCTCTTTTTTCACTGGTAGTTGTCATATCGATCCCGGTATTGGGATTGTAGCCATAACAAGTTAAACAGGTCAACATTCACAAGGTCGCATGGCCAAATGGATTACCAGGATGTGTACTCCGAGCTTGCGCTGACCAACTGGCAAGCTGTCTCTGACTGAGTCTGTAATACCAACATGTTTCAAGCAGACCATCATAGTCCCTGTGCCCAAAAACACCAAGGTAACCTGCCTAAATAACTACTGACCCTTAGCACTCACTTGGACAGGTCACAGTTGTAAATGAGAAATTGTTCTCAACTTGCCTACATGGTTAAATAAAGGTGAAATTAAAAAACGTCTGTAGCCATGCAGTGTTTTGAAAGGCTGTTCATGGCTCACATCAACGCCATTATCCCAGACACCCTAGACCCACTCCAATTTGCATACCGAACAAACAGATATGCAATCTCTATTGCACTCCACACTGCCCATTCTCACCTGGACAAAAGGAACACCTACATGAGAATGTTATTCATTCATTGTTATTCATTACAGCTCAGCGTTCAACACCATAGTGGCCTCAAATGTCATCACTAAGCTAAGGACTAAACACCTCCCTCTGCAACTGGATCCTGGACTTCCTGATGGGCCACTTCCAGGTGGTAAGAGTAGGGAACAAAACATCAGGCATGCTGATCCTTAACATTGGGGCCCCTCAGGGTTGCATGCTCATATTCTCCCTGTTCACCGATGACTGCATGGCCAAGAACGACCAAGCACGACGACACAACAGTGGTAGGCCTGATCAACGACAAAGATGAGACAGCCTATATGGAGGAGGTCAGAGACCTGGCAGTATGGTGTGTCGTGTCTTTAGTATCATTGAAGCTGAAGACAATTGATTTGATAAAATAACACTGTAATTATTATTATGTGATTAAACTAATCATGTAAATTTCAATTTCAAGGAAGTCAGGGCACCACAGAAACTTCAGATTAAAGTTATAATTTTCTGAATATAACTCTTCAGATATTACAATATCTGATCAATTAGTCTTCTATTAATGAATTATTCTTTACCTTACATCAGTCACATTTCAAACGTCGTAGAAGTCTTAGTTATCTGCACGAACCCGGCCTAAACTATGAATCATCCATGCACCAATTGGCATAATAATGTATTTACTAACTAATTAAATAATGACAGAAATGCATAACAAACAGTAGATATTGTTTACTAACAACGATAGGGAAGATCCCCTAGTGGGCTAAACCGATATGGCGGCTTGGTATACTGTGGACTGATAAAGGAGTGGGAAAGACAAAGGGATTCATTAACCTGGGTGTAGGAGAGAGTGAGAGAGGGGCAAGCCATGATCTACACCCAGCAAGGGCCACGTCATGACAGGTGCCAGGATAACAACCTCTCCCTCAGCGTGATCAAGACAAAAGAGATGATTGTGGTCTACAGGAAAAGGAAGACCGAGCAAGCGCCCATTCTCATCGATGGGGCTGTAGTGGAGCAGGTTGAGAGCTTCAAGTTCCTTGGTGTCCACAATACCAACAAACTATTATGGTCCAAACACACCAAGACAGTTGTGAAGGGGGCTCGACAACTCCTATATTCCCTCAGGAGACTGAAAAGTTTTGTTATGGGTCCTCAGATCCTAAAAATATTATATAGCTGCACTGTCGAGAGCATGGCTGCATCACCGCCTGGTATGGCAACTGCTCGGCCTCCGACTGCAAGGTACTACAGAGGGTAATGCGTACGGCCCAGTACATCACTGGGGCCAAGCTTCCTGCCATCCAGGACCTCTATACCAGGCGGTGTTAGAGGAAGGCCCTAAAAATTGTCAGAGTCCAGCCACCCTAGCCATAGACTGTTCTCTCTGCTACTGGACGACAAGCACTACCTGAGCACCAAGTCGATGTCCAAAAGGCTTCTTAACAGCTTCTGACCCTAAGCGATAAGATTCCTGAACAGCTAATCAAATGGCTACCTGGACTATTTGCATAAGCTGCTGCTACTCTCTGTTTATTATCTATGCATAGTCACTTTACCTCTAACTACATGTACATATTACCTCAATTACCTTGACTAATCTGTGCCCCCGCCACATTGACTCTGTACCATTACCCCCTGTATATTGCCTCGCTGCTGTCATTTTATTGTTGTTTTTTAATTATTCGTCATTTTTCTTCTTTTATTAACTTTTTTTTCTTTAAAACTGACTGCATTGTTGCTTGTAAGTAAGCATTTTACTGTAAGGTCTTACACCAGCTGTATTTTCTCACATGTGACAAATAACATCTCATTTGATTTTAATACGGAAGTCAATTAGGTGACTTGAACAGTTTAAAAGACCCAGATGAACACAGACAAACAAGAAGAAAAAAAAGTTCTGTATTATATTGAGTTGTATCCACACTTTCTACTCTTATTCTTTTTTGAGACTTGTCACAGATGCTCTTAATTGTATCGCCCTTATTCAGAGAGAGAGAGGAACAGCTACATCAATAGTAATCATGTCTTTACCCTGAGCACACATTCTGAGATAAGAGTCAAGAGAGTTCTAGAACTCAAAATAGAACAGTTTACTCCAGACATTGAGGAAAGAGATAAAGATTGATCTGCATTGAATACAAAAAAGACTGAAGACAAATATTAATGTGATCTGACAAAGCCTGAAAGACTGCTGTTTGAATATAGAAAAATATATACAGTACGTTATCAGTACAGAACAGACTGTTTTAAAGTTGCACTTGTATGGACTCCCAATGGAATATACTGCATGATCTAATTTATTAATCACCATTGGATTCCATGTTGCATCAATGCTTAATGAATAATTTAATCAGCATTGTACTTATCTCGTCTGAGAGTGTTCCATGTCCACAAAGGTATGTTGTCTGCGAGTGTTCCATGTCCACAAAGGTATGTTGTCTGAGAGTGTTCCATGTCCACAAAGGTATGTTGTCTGAGAGTGTTCCATGTCCACAAAGGTATGTTGTCTGCGAGTGTTCCATGTCCACAAAGGTATGTTGTCTGCGAGTGTTCCATGTCCACAAAGGTATGTCTTCTGAGAGTGTTCAAAGTCCACAAAGGTATGTTGTCTGCGAGAGTTCCATGTCCACATAGGTATTTCTTCTCAGAGTGTTCAAAGTCCACAAAGGCCCATCCTTTTAAATGCAAACAAAATATCACCAACATCTTTAGTGTGCATCAAACAGCCCAACAGCTTCTGTTACAAACTTGTATAGTCCACATTTTCCAACGAAGGCCATCACAGACCGAAAGCGCAACAAATTACAACCTCTGGATCTGTCCAGGTTTCATTGTTATGACTGATATTGGGGTCAGTTAGCAACCCAAGGTGTCAGTCTTCTCCCTCCTCGACCTCAACCAGACTCCCCTATGTGATAGCCATCTGGGTCGCCAGGTAAGACTCATTTGGCCATAATGGTAGGTCTTCTTCACAGGGGGTTATATGGGATGTGACCTGTGTGTGAGTGGGGGGTACAGAGCTCTCCTCAACATGATACTACTGTACAGTGAAGGTTACAGATGAGAGCATAGGTGTATAGGACTGCAGAGTCGCTGTATGTGGTTTGCAGGCCTATAGTGCTGACATCTTCTAATGAATATTAGAATGTTCTCTAGTAGTTACAAGTAAAGCTACTGTGTAGTTGGAATCACGTTATAACACAAATGTGTTCATTGCATCTAACTAATTGCCATGGTAATTAAATGACCAAAGTATCAAATGGATAACAATAATCAATATTCTAATCAAAACTTCAAGACGGTAAATAAATCATATTAAGAGTATAGAAGAATGTTGAATAAACCAATACGGGGCCGTTGGAACCGGGATGGAATTAAGTTAAAACATCAACAGCTTGGAGCTTTATCCGACTGTATCACAGTTCAAAATCTATAGCATACTGTATCAAACAGCCAACTGTGGTGAAAAAATGACATGGAGCTCACCTTCTGATCGTGGCTGTAGCCTAGAGCCCAGTCCTCCTGTGTTGGATGGAACAGAAGGATTAGGATGTAGAAGCTAAGGCGGCATTTCGGATAGCTCGCTCTTTCATCTGAGCTGATGAGCACACTGCTCTCAAACTCAGGGTCTGTCAGCACCATTATCTGGAAGAGAGGGAGAGGGTAGAGAGAGAGAGAGAGAGGGTGGAGAGAAAGAGAGGGTGGAGAGAGAGGGTGGAGAGAGAGAGAGAGGGTAGAGAGAGAGAGTGGAGAGAGAAGAGAGAGGAGAGAGAGAGCCATATCAGCACTCCAGGTCTAGTGGTTGGCATGCAGCATGCTGTTACTAGCGCTAAGACCTTCACTTTGTTTGGACTTCAATTTACAAATGTGCCTCTCACCTCTGTTGCCATGGTTTTGGCCTCTTCCAGTGCACTCACAGGTCTGTTCTTTGGTGCACTTTGGCTTCCAGTCACCCCTGTCCAGATGCATTCACTTTAATGAGATAGGTTGCTAGATCAAATCCCCGAGCTGACAAGGTAAAATTCTGTTGTTCTGCCCCTGAACAAGGCAGTTAACCCACTGTTCCTACGCCGTCATTGTAAATAAGAATTTGTTCTTAACTGACTTGCCTAGCTAAATAAAGGTTAAAAACGTTTTTTTTTTTAAATAGAGGTGTAAGTAAATCGTGAGGGGCCACAACACAACTAAAACAATAAGTTGCTATGTTAAAGAATAGGATAAGTTTTAAGTTGTAAGAATATAGTGTAGATCAATAGGCTGCTGTGCTATGGTATTCTGTAACACCGCTGTGAAGGAAGAGAGAACTCCACAACTTTGCATTTACCATGCGTGACTACAGCTCAGTTGTAAATGAGAACTTGTTCTCAACTTGCCTACCTGGTTAAATAAAGGTGAAATAAATAAAATAAAAATGTCTACGCAATGCAATTTGTTTTGAACAATATTTAAATGTGTGATAAGAAAGAACAAATATTTGTGCAATAAAGAATGTCTTTGTGGAATGCTCAATCTTACTGTAACTCTCGTCGTATGTAGAAGGATTGGACCAAAGCGCAGTGTTCATAATTATTTATTAAAACTGAACACAGACAAAATGGCACAACACAAAACAGTTCTGAAAGGTGCAAACACTAAACAGAAAATAACTACCCACAAAACCCATGTGGGGAAAAAACTACCTAAGTATGGTTCCCAAACAGAGACAATGAGAGACAGCTGTCCCTGATTGAGAACCATACCCGGCCAAAACAAAGAAATACAAAGCATAGAAAAAGGACATAGAATGCCCACCCAAATCACACCCTGACCAAACCAAAATAGAGGAATAAAAAGCTCTCTATGGTCAGGGCGTGACTATCTATCTATGGGCGTGACTCTTACCACCATGGGAGGATTTCTATTTCCATGCTAGAAATAATATAGTCTCTACTTTCATTTCGTCATAAATTCAGTGAAAATGTAAATGTGTTGCTGCATATTTGTTGGAAATGAGCCTCTTGTGAAAGCAATAACAGAGCACAATCTGTAAAACTAAAATCATAATAGGAACACAAATGTAGGTATTAGGTATAAACATGTAAATTGCAGTACATGTTCATACTATAAAATAAGATACTGTGAAAGTACACAACATTGACACAACTTAATTAAGATGAAGCCCTTGGTTTGGAAGCCTGTATGATATATATATATAATATTAAATACTACATTGTAACAAAATCTGACCTTATTCGTGTAGTATCTATATCTTGGTATAATATGATTTTTTGGGGGGGTGCGATGTAAAGCATACATTTTCATTACAGTTCATTACTCACAAAACACAGAAATATCCCTAAAAACCATTTCCTCTATATAAAACCATGGATTTTTTCTCTCAAAATAATCCATAGATATCTTGATTAATAAGACATACATAGCTCAAATATGCTATAATTATAAGAAACTACTAAACCCAGACAGAAAAGGGAGAAGGGAAAGCGTGACTTGGATAGTGTCACAGCCTAAACGGCTGTGTTTTCTTTCCCTGCAACAGATTTGAATTGGAAAAAGCAGCAGTGCATTTGTCACTGACAAAAATACCACCGTCTTTCCCCAGCTTTAACTAGGAATAATCCCCACCCCTCTTTCCCCAGCTTTAACTAGGAATCCTCCCCACCCCTCTTTCCCCAGCTTTAACTAGGAATCTTTCCCACCCCTCTTTCCCCAGCTTTAACTAGGAATCTTTCCCACCCCTCTTTCCCCAGCTTTAACTAGGAATCTTTCCCACCCCTCTTTCCCCAGCTTTAACTAGGAATCTTTCCCACCCCTCTTTCCCCAGCTTTAACTAGGAATCTTTCCCACCCCTCTTTCCCCAGCTTTAACTAGGAATCTTTCCCACCCCTCTTTCCCCAGCTTTAACTAGGAATCTTTCCCACCCCTCTTTCCCCAGCTTTAACTAGGAATAATCCCCACCCCTCTTTCCCCAGCTTTAACTAGGAATCCTCCCTGGTGGTGATTTAGAAAAATTGTTTTTCATTAAAGCCAATAAACAGACAGCGGATTCTGTGCCAGTGTCTCTTTTTTTAAATGTTCCTTTTTTTTTTTTTTGCGAAGAGCCCCCTCTATTTCACCCAGTGTCTTATAAACTACAAATTACATGGGACAAGGCCCTAAGGCCAGGTCTAATCATTTTCAATAATATCGTATTAAACAACAGCATTTATTATGAGTGGAAATTGCGTTTCACCTTGCATTTTTGATTCTTCTGTCTCTGTCTCACTAAGTACAAATGCTACAAGTCATTGAAGGACTTCACCACTACACCACTTCACCACTGAACAAGGAGACACTGAATGTTTCTCAGCTCTCTAATAATAATTTAGGCGAGTCCTTTTCAACCAGGCTCCCTTTATATTTACTGTAATACATTTCATATTAAGACATATCTCTATTGAGGGCTTGTTGTATAGCTGTGTGTATAGCTGTACTCTGTATATCCCCTATATCACTGCTGCATTTAATGGAAGGCATACACTTTAAATGTTGAGAATGAAAGGAATTGCAGAAGTTTGGAAAGGTATAAACAGCCAAAGATGATTCATCTTTAACCAACCTGATTGGATTTCCTGCACAGTAAATGTTACTTGCCATGCGACATAATCAAGATTAAACCCTAATCAAACATTATTTCTCTTACAAAATGTAGTAACATGTATTGGACAAAGCCTTCTCATAACCCATCTCTCAGTAGGTGTAATTCATTTCCTTTCGGAGATTGTTTATGTGGATCATATGGACATGGGCATGTCTATCTGTTCCTGAATCAGTTTTAACAGGCACTAAGTTCCACGAGGGGAGGTTACGTAACAGCTCACATCATCGTCAATAACTTCCACATCATCAAATATACCATCGCATCGCCAGGTATTTCACTTTTCACTCCACATCCATTTTGCAATTGTTCACCAATGCGTCTCCTGGGAACAAAGAGGAGTGAGGTCAGTAACAAAGCTTAGATTAATACAGGTTGTTAGGATAACCTCTACATGTTATCTGCTTATGATCAGTTCGTCGGTGGGAGTCCAGTGACCAAGCTAATCATCATGCGAAGAGTGCGATAGTTATTGTTGTGTTGTCTGAGGGGCTGCAGCCTGCTGTTGGATGGAGCTCGAGCCATCTGATGACCGCAAACAAAGAGAGGAGCGGAGGAGATGATGCCTCACAGCAGATAAATATTGTCAAACCCAGATCGATTGCGGCCTATCTGTGAGTGAGCACTCTATAGGAAAAGGTATATTTAGGCTAATTTCCAGTGAATTGGGATATCAATCTCGTTACAACCATAGAAATAGAATGTATATTCATTCTATGTCTATTAATTCTATTTATATGTCTAGAAGGCTAGACTTCATTATTAGCAGTGGTTGTGAGTCAAACTGTGCAGAAGACCTTGGAATAAGGCTCAACATTCATAAGAGTGTCTTCTTTCAATGCTTGAAATGTAATAACATCATTCAAATCTATTACCTATTATCTATCAGCGTATCAGCATTTAAGGCTCGACCCACACAGTTTATAATGTGGAATAGATGGTTAACTTCCCAAAGTAGAAAGAAACTTTGCTCAAAGAATTAACACCTACTTTGTCTTATTAGTTTTGCTTCAGAATGCATCGACAAACCAACAAGATTATGTCTTGAATACGTTTTGGCTTTCTAAAAGGTATCTCTGGTCTCTGTGTTGTGTCATGGTAAATGTCCTGAGGCTATAACTACAGTATGAGTAAGTTTTGCTTGGTAACAATCTTGAATTGACTTTCTAACTCTAGGCAAGCTTCCAGCATAAGGCAATGTAAGCTAAATAAGGTCATTAAACTTTGGGATCTCAAAAAAAAAAAAAAAACATGTAAATGCTTGAGGGAAAATATGTATTCAAACCAAATGTATTTTATTTTACAGTCGGTCTACCGTCTAACCTTCACTTCGAGTTAACATTCGATTTGATCAGAAAGAACATATACTGGCAGCAGAGAATGGACATTGAACAATTCAGTCATTATTGTGTTATTGAAAATCACTCTTGAAGTTTGTCTTACCTTTCTCTTGTTGGATGGACAGACAGGTAACTCAGCACAGTCTTAGATCCCACTTTGTCATTCATCCTCTCATAGCTGGATCCCATAGTCTGTTGATCTGTAAAAAAAAATAAAAATGTGTCTTTTAAACTAAATACAGACAGCCATACAGACTTACAGACAGTGGTTACATACCAACACCTGCTTCCAACCATCACCACATCTTAAGGTAGGTTGATGACCTAATTAAATAATCTTGGCCATGTCATGTGAAATATCCCTGTTATTGTACATCTTACAGTACTTGGCTTTCTCACCCTTATAACTACAGGAATCTAGGGTGCTCGAGGGCCTTTGATCCTATAACATACAAACTAAATATACGACAATGACATATGAAGAATGCAAAAACGTTTGGATGTGCCCTGAATCCTGGAGACTTGAACGTGCACAGATAGGGCTCTACCTGTGCAGAAGACATGCCCCTTTGCCCTTTCAGTCTCCAAAGTGTCCTTTTCGGTGGTAGAATAATTTCCCAGCCAAAGTTTTTATTTTAAATACATGTTTTGTCATTGTTGTTCTGAACCCACTGCATGCAAGTCATCTTTAATTAACTTCTTATGGCTGCAGGGACAGTATTGAGTAGTTTGGATGAAAAGGTGCCCATTGTAAACGGCCAGCTCCTCAGTCTCAGTTGCTAATATATGTATATTAATATTAGTATTGGATAGAAAACACTCAAGTTTCCAAAACTCTCAATTGCCTTTCCCTCTCCTACTGATAAAGACATTTGCGGTTGATATATTATTTATTATATATTTTAAAAACAACCTGAGGATTGATTATAAAAAATGTTTGACATGTTTCTGTGGACATTACGGAAACTATTTGGAATTTGTCTGCGTTGTTGTGACCGCTCTTTCCTGTGGATTTCTGAACATAACGCGCCATATGTTGGATATAAAAATAATCTTTATGGAACAAAAGGAACATTTATTGTGTAACTGGGAGTCTCGTGAGTGGAAACATCTGAAGATCATCAAAGGTAAACTATTCATTTGATTGCTTTTCTGATTTTCGTGACCAAGCTACTTCATACTAAGTGTACATAATGTTTTGTCGAGCGATCGATTAACTTACACAAACGCTTGGATTGCTTTCGCTGTAAAGCATATTTTCAAAACACGACAGGTGGATTAACAAAAGGCTAAACTGTGTTTTCCTATATTGCACTTGTGATTTCATGATTATAAATATTTTTAGTAATATTCATTGAATGTGGCGCTATGTTGTTGATGACAATTATCCCGTTAACAGGATTGCAGCCCTAACAAGTTACCTTCTCATCCATGCTTCAGAAACAAAAGGTTGCACGTCTTGATTGTTGACCAATGACCAGTCATCAGCATTGGAGCACAAAGGTGGGCACACATATCCAAATTAGTGATCAAAAATAACTTCCACAGGGATGCTGGTCTATGTTGATTCCAATGTGTCAAGTTGGCTGGCGGACCATTCTTGAGGATGAAAAACACAGCAGTGTCGGAGTTCTTGACACAAACCAGTGCATCTGGCTCCTCCTACCATACCCCATTCAAAGGCACTTTCCTGGATTCACCTGTTCAATCTATGTCATGGAAAAATCAGGTGTTCCTAATGTTTTGTATAGTCAGTGTATGTCTAAAGATAAACAGCTGTACCATCGCACTGCTGTCATTATTATGGGATGAAGATTTAACATACTGTATGCTGGCGAATTTATTACAATATTTGTGAGGAAGAACAGGGCTACCCGGCTGGCAATGAGCACTCTGCAAGCATGCTGCCCTCCAAAGTGATGGCACGGTGCAGACAGTACATGCTTTCCATCTGATCCTGCAGACTCAGTTAACCTCTCTTGGGTAGGGGGCAGTATTTTCACGTCCGGATGAAAAGCGTGCCCAAAGTAAACTGCCTGTTACTCAGGTCCAGAAGCTAGGATATGCATACAATTGGTATTTGGATAGGAAACACTCCAAAGTTTCTAAAACTGTTACAATTATGTATGTGCGTATAACAGAACTGATATGACTGGTATTTGGATAGGAAACACTCCAAAGTTTCTAAAACTGTTACAATTATGTATGTGCGTATAACAGAACTGATATGACAGGCAAAACTCAGAGGACAAACCATCCAGGGGGGAAAACGAAATTGAGGCCATAGGATTTTCCATTTGTTTTCTATGGGATACCCTTATTATTAGGAACCTGGTTGCAGTTCCTTTGGCTTCCACTAGATGTCAACAGTCTTTAGAAATTGTTCAATGTTTTTCTTTTGAGAAATGAAGAAGTAGTGCTATTCATTGTAAGTGTCACTCCAGGTGGACTCTACTGTTTTGATGCGCATGAACTGGAGCACACTTCACTGTCACGAACGGTGTTGTAAGAATCGGACCAAGGCGCAGCGTGCGTAGAGTTCCACATGTTTAATAAATGAAACTCACCAAAACAATACAGAACAAACTAAACGTGAAGTCAATGCAGTGCTCCCAGGCACTACACAAAAACAAGATCCCACAACAAACAGTTGGGAAAAGGCGGCCTAAATATGATCCCCAACCTCAGAAAACGATAGACAGCTGCCTCAGATTGGGAACCATATCAAGTCAACCTAGAAAAAAAGAAACTATAAAGGATCTCTAAGGTCAGGGCGTGACATTCACGTTGTTTTTATCCGGTATTGGAAACAGTTTATAACCGTCTTACATTTTATCGATTATTTACATTTTAGGGTCCCTGAGGTTGGATTAGGAACGTTGTTTGAAATGTTTGGACCAAGTTTACCGGTAACTTATTAGATACTTTGTAGGCCTGTTGGGCAGCTTGAAACCGGTTTATTTCTGAATCAAACACGCCAAATAAATGGACATTTGTGATGTTTGTGGGACATTTTGGAGTGCCAACAGAAGAAGATCTTTAATTAAAGGTAAGGCATGAATTCTATAGCTACTTCTGACTTTTGTGGCGCACCTGCCTGATTGAAATATGATTTTCATGTGTTTGTATACGGGGCGGTGTCCTCAGATAATCACATGGTTTGCTTTCGCCGTAAAGCCTTTTTGAAATCTGACTCAGCAGCTGGATCAACAAGAAGTTAAGCTTTATTTTGATGTATAACACATATTTTCAAGAATGTTAAATATTTTAATTTGGTATTTTTGAATTTCACCGGATGTTGGGCAGGTGGGACGCTACCGTCCCACCTGCCCATAAGAAGTTAAAAATAGGCAGTATGATTTTGCTTGGTCTGGACTCCAGAGAAGTTACATGATATATCCCTAGTTGATATTGGCTGTTAACGTGAACAACTTTCAGCTCAAAATGCAGTTTATTTCTGTATCCTGTGTTTGAAAATATATCACAGTTTATGGCTGAATTGACAGGCTACATTTTCGCTCATTTTCGCTCGCTTGTGTGCATGTCCGTGTGAGCCTAAGATTAGCTACCATGTGCCTGTGATTAACTAATAATTTATGTCCGAAGACTGGAAAAAGTCCACACCCACTAAGAAATAACCCCCTTCAGATGTGCGATGCAATTTACAGTATGAGTGAGGAAAGACGAATGGGAACAGATTCTTATTTTATAGCTCTTCGGGTTTTTTTCTCCTGATGGCGTAGTCGGCAGAGACTAGTGCTACTGTGCCAGTAATGGATTTTTGATTGAAATTACAATAAGATCTTTTTTCATTCCAGTTTATTCTGGAGTGCCGGGGAAAGAAGGTCAAAATGATTACAAATTAGAATAATGAGAGAGACAGACACTGCATGTGGGCATGCTGACAGCTTGTACAGGATATTAAAAGAGAGTTGGGAATTGAATGGGGCGATGACTGATTCGAGAGGGACATTTTCTATGCAATGGGCCTCCCAGCACTAGGGAGCTCCAAAGGGCTGCGTTATGTTGTCCGCGGCAGGCAGGGACATTACAGCAAAGACACACAATGCTGTCTGACTGAGTTGCTTGCCAAGTATAAATTGAAGAGATAGCAAGCTCCTGTCTGGTATTGTATGTAGGCTATGAATCCATTTTACTTTTCACCACTTAGTTATATCCTCAAGTACTAAGGCTCTGATGTGAGAGTGTCATGGACAGACTGTACAATCAGACAGAAATGCATTCAATCAAACCTCCAAACCATAACGCATATGCCTCCTACAGTTTGTCTGATTTCCGAGGTGCCTTTTTTTGTTATTCCATAACCTAGAATTAATATATATTCATGAGTGTCTGCGGGGAGGGAAGCTGTAATAATTAGCATGCAATTGCCGTGTTTAACTTCTTGGTGACAGGGGGCAGTATTTTCACGTCCAGATGAAATGCATGCCCAAATTCAACTGCCTGCTACTCATCACCAGAATATATGATATGCATATCATTAGTAGATTTGGATAGAAAACACTCTGAAGTTTCTAAAACTGTTTGCATCATGTCTGTGAGTATAACAAAACCTATGTAGCAGGCGAAACCCTGAGGACAAACCAATCAGATTTCTTTTTTGAGGTCACTCTTTTCAATGGGTTTTCATTGGGAATCCAAATTTCTAAGGGAGCTTCTTGCAGTTCCGACCGCTTCCACTGGATGTCACCAGTCTTTAGAAATTGGTTTAGGTTTTTCCTTTGTGTAATGAAGAAGTAGCCCTGTTCAAAACGAGGGTCACTTCAAGTGTACTGTTAGAGGGGCGTGACCTGAACGGTAGCGTCATATTGTTTTCTTCCTGTATTGAACACAGATCATCCCGTCTTCAATTTTATCGATTATTTACTTTAAAAAATACCTATAGTTGTATTACAAAAGTAGTTTGAAATGTTTTGGCCAAGTTTACAGGTAACTTTTGAGATATTTTGTAGTCATGTTGCGCAAGTTGGAACCGGTGTTTTTCTGAATCAAACATGCCAAATAAATGGACATTTTGGATATATATATGGACGGAATTAATCTAACAAAAGGACCATTTGTGATGTTTATGGGACATATTGGAGTGCCAACAGAAGAAGCTCGTCAAAGGTAAGGCATGATTTATATTTTTATTTCTGCATTGTGTCGCGCCTGCAGGGTTGAAATATGTTTTCTCTCTTTTGTTTACAGAGGTGCTACCCTCAGATAATAGCATCGTTTGCTTTCGCCGAAAAGCCTTTTTGAAATCTGACATGTTGGATTCACAACACGTGTAGCTTTAATTTGGTGTCTTACATGTGTGATTTAATGAAAGTTTGATTTTTATAGTAATTTATTTGAATTTGGAGCTCTGCATTTTCACTCGCTTTTGGCCAGGTGCTGTCCCACATATCCCAGAGAGGTTAAACCTGGCTTCACCGCCATACAATATGCTCTTCCTTCCTCTTTCATCCTCACCAGCCCTTGTCCACAGAGACAGTTGTTTATCTGGTGTTTGGTGATGATGTTGTTGGGTTCTGCCTTCTAAACTTGAAAATATGAAATACCCTTAGTCATGTCACTGAGCGAGAGCGGGGAATGTAGAATGTTTACATTTTGTCGGAATATGTTATTGTTAGACATCAGGTATACTATAGGAAAGAGGAGGGCCACCGTCTGATACAAGTCAACATGACAGCCGTGAGTTGGGGTGGACTGAGGAATTTGAGCAGAGGTCAGGTCAGATGATGTGAGGAAGAACAGATATCACTAATGTTCTTTATATCAACAGAGGTGTATTGGCTGTTCAGAGGTGTAAGGAGGAGACTCAACATAGGAGGAAGGGTTAAATACCAGTGCTTGAGTAAACATGTCTTGGTCTGTTCAACTGACCCTTTTGGTGAATAGACTTGGTTTGAGCTTTTATAGTTGTCTGTCAGGTTCTACATAACAGGATAAAAACTAACAGTTGTGGCGTTGTCGACAGGATTCACCACGATTTTTAGTCGAACCAGAGAGTCCAAATCTGTGGAGCAGGATTTACCACTTATTTTTACATTTTGGGGAGATGAGAATCGCAGGCTGAACAGTGATAGAATAAGGACCTAAAAAGCCTGAGCTTATTCAGAAGTCCCATTGCATTATGACTGGTCGAAGATTTATGGTATCGGGTAAGTCTCGGAAGGTAAGTCCGACCAGGCTATTACCTGCAAAGGGTAAATCCTAGGGGGTAAATCCCGGGTGGGGTTGGTACCCTGCTAAACCCGTAATGGGGGGTGAAAGCCCAGCAGCGGTGGCCGTGCGGCCATAGGGTGTGTGTGTGTATGAATGTTTGAACAAGGATCATCTGTAGTAACAGTAGCAATAAAGGGAGCTAAAACCAGAAGTGTACGGGGGAGTGACCAAATTATTAATAGCCTAAGCTGTTACTACTTCGTGCTGTTGGGGGGTAAAACCAGCCACAAGTATATGGATGCATCGAAGTGTGGAACACTGAAATTAGAGAACGGTCCAGACCACAATACGCAGGCATCCTAACCACAGCATTTTATCAGCAGTGGATAAAACTGGAAAAATAGAAAAATAGAGACCTGCGAGGTAAAATGGAGTAGGCAGTAGACAAGAATGAGGCGAAAAATAAAAAACTAGGCACTGCCGAAGGGCATGCACATAGATTAGATGAAAAAAAGCAGGAATTGGCTAAAGAGCTAGAAAAGAGTCAAACCTAACCCAGGAATTAGAGAAAGACATTGAGGATAAACAACTCAGAGTTACGCTTCAACAATGTCAAAATATGTCTGGTGGAGTATATACAATTGTCACTCCTCCACTGTTCGCCCCATGCTATGAGGTGAAACAGGTCACAACTGGTAGACCATCATTTTACCCCTCTCTTAAAGAGCAAAAAGAGTGATATGGGTTGTGAGAGGCAGAGGACAGGAACATTATGAGTTCGGACATGGTAGTCCCGGACTGGGTAGTGGACCAGCAGATTCAGGTAATCATAAAGATGTGCGACCAGTACAAACACATGTGACCCCGGTTACATATTATCCGGGACAAATCCGGGGAGGACAACCCAGATGACGAGCAGCCCCAAGTACGGATACAACTTCAGCATCACCATCAGCCACTGAGCGTGAGCATCACCATCAGCCACTGAGCGTAGCATCACCATCAGCCACTGAGCGTGAGCATCACCATCAGCCACTGAGCGTAGCATCACCATCAGCCACTGAGCGTGAGCATCACCATCAGCCACTGAGCGTGAGCATCACCATCAGTGTGAGCATGAGCAAAATGCGTAGTATTATGAAAGAGGCACCGGATTCAGTAAGGGAGGGACAGAAATGTATAAACAATGCGTCCTCTGGCAAGGCCAAACACTCCTCGCACACTCAGGAAGACCCTAGGAGTTTCGATTTTGTGAGACATTTATTTTCGTCGTTTTCTGAAATTTGCTGAACCACTTACAGAGTTGACGAAAGTGGGGAAGGGCCCCCATGAAAGGATAGAGTGGAGTCCAAGAGTGTGAGGAGCAATTGTGACCCGTTTCAGGAAACTAGACACACTTCGCAAGTCACAACTTCACAGGAGAGCCATTTGTACATTTGTTTTCATCAGAAATGCCTTCGGGAACCTGTGAACTTTATTGTGCATTAATAACAAATTTGCATGGCATCGGTAGATACAAATAACAATTGTTAAATTACGAGCCTTGTTGGTTAAAACTTTTTTCTTCTACTTGAGACGCAGATGTCTCAAGTAGACACCTGGAAATGCAAATGTATTTCGTTAAAACTCAAACGTGCATCAAAATTCACAAGCAGGGTATTGAATTAAAGCTACACTCGTTGTGAACCTAGCCAACAAGTCAGATTTTTAAAATGCTTTTCGGCGAAAGCATTAGAAGCTATTATCTGATAGCATGCAACACCCCAAAATGCCTGAATGCGATGTAAACAAAGATATAGCTTAGCCGGCGCTACACAAAACGCAGAAATAAAATATAAAACATTCATTACCTTTGACGAGCTTCTTTCTTGGCACTCCTATATGCCCCATAAACATCACTATTGGGTCTTTTTTTCGTTTAAATCGGTCCATATATACCCAAAATAGCTTTCCATGGAAGCTGTGTCATTCAGAAAAAAACATTGTTTTTAAACGCTGCGTCATTTTTTTTAATTAAAAAAGTCGACGATAAACTTTCACAAAACACTTCGAAATACTTTTGTAATCCAACTTTAGGTATTAGTAAACCTTTATAATCTATCAAAATGATTACAGGGCGATGTATATTCAATAGCTCCTCGTTTTCAAATCAATGGCTGCCAATGTGCACATTCAAAACATCCTGGTGGAGACCGGAAGAAACGGAATCCAGTTAGTTGGATTTACCAAGAAAAAACTCCATTGAAAATGACGACAATGGCGACATCGTGTGGAATCTGTAGGAATTGCATGCAAGGTCGATAATTAATTTTGTGCCCTTTTAACAACCCATGAAAGTGACGCATGGAAATAATTTTTAGCTTTCAGAGAGCAGTTTTTCTTGCGCTTTTCAATGAAACACACGATCTGTTATAGTCACAGCCGTGATTTAACCAGTTTTAGAAACTTCAGAGTGTTTTCTATCTACACATACTAATCATATGCATATACTATATTCCTGGCATGAGTAGCAGGACGCTGAAAAGTTGCGCGATTTTTAACAGAATGTTCGAAAAAGGAGGGGGTAGAATTAAGAGGTTTTAATTAATAAGCCACAGAAAAAGTCAGCAACATTTCCACTTGTCATGATTGGCTGAAATAATGACTGGGCTAGACATGCCGAGAGATCTTAAAAATGTTTTTATTGTGTAGTGGAGCTGCATAAGTGTTGGTCTCCACTTTCTGGAGGATTGAGTGGTGAAATCAGTAGAATTAGAGTAGGATAGCTAATGAGATGGAGAAAACACCTGTCTCCAGATTACACCTTCAAACTAAGGGCAACTGTGGCATGGCATCCGTGACAGGGAGATAGGTCCATCATGCATGATGATGTATACAGGGAAAATAGTCTCGCTAGAAATATTTTCAGGTATTATACTGGAACCTGGTTGGTTAGTTCCCAGTAGATTCATGCAGGGTAGTAACGTCATGATTTTGCACTATGTTCATTGTTGGTTAACTAGTTAACGTTAGCTGGCTGGCTCGTTAGCTAACGTTACATGTGTGATCTTACACATTGTTTACCTAGCTAAGTTCATTGCTTACCTAGATAGCTACATGTCTTAAGCTAAAGTATACAACACCCATTGAATATGGCCTGTGTCAGTAAACGTTGGCAAAAAAGTGTTAATGAAATTGTTTCCAGCAGAGCTGGTTAGGCTGTTTTCATGTTTTCCAGAGGTAAACAAATCATCGGCTAGCACATCAAGTGTGCGCTCTGAACGCTTCAAGAGCGAAACGAGATGGGTGAGGCTAAAGCTTAAGAGGGTGTGAACGATGATGAATGGGTGTGGACAAAGAAGAGCTCTTCACCAGATAACAAAACATTCAAAGTCCATTTTCTCAAAAGTGAAGTTTATCAACTTTCAAAGCAAAATTACTTTCCCCTTTTTCCTCAAAAAAATCTAGTGTAATATACCATTTTGTAGCTCTGAGTCTCTACTTTTATCCAATGTAAAAAAAACACGATTTCAACTGTTGCAAAGTAAGACCAAATCCAGGTGATGAGTCACAATTGTGTCAGGCGCCAGCATTGACACAAACTAAAATTACCTTTTAAAATGTTTGTTCATGAACATGAAGGACATTGCAGTGCAGTGGTTACGCAAAATCATAGGGGAAAAGAGGACCAGTAATGTACTGGATGAAATCGTTAGACTTGGTTGAGAGAAACCTCCTTTTATGATATAGCTTTTGCCCCATTATAATCGAAGCCTTGTTATGCAACACCATTTCTGTCACTTGTATCGCCCTCAGGCACTGAGGTTTATTCACCAGTAATGACCTTTAGTACAGCAACTAAGGAAGTGAAGTGGTCAGAGAAAGTTTTAGACACCAGTAGATCACGCACTTGGGAAAGATAGCTTATTGGGGGTAATTATACTCTGGACAACAACCTAAGGGGTGAATATGGGAACCAAACGATTCTTACTGTCAAGCTTTTTAGGGGCTGAACTAGTGACAGACAGAAATCCATCAGTGTAGATGGTATGATGTGGGGGTCAAGGGTCAGTCCTACGGAGTGTTAGTTGCAGATTCTGGCAGTACCGATATCAGTGCATTCTATGGAGTCGTTAACGTTACAGGAGATGGGGAGATGGGGAGCAAAGTGAAAATGACATGACTTGGGAACACCTCTTGGAGCCTATGGTGTGAAAGCTGTCATCAATTTGACAAAGGGTGGCTACATTGAAGAATCTAAAATCTAAAATACATTTGATTTGTTTAACACTTTTTTTGGGTACTACATGATTCAATATTTGTTATTTCATAGTACTGATGATTTCACTATTATTCTACAATGTAGAACATAGTAAAAATAAAGAAAAACCATTGAATGAGTAGGTGTGTCTAAACTTTTGTCTGGTACTGTATAATTGTGCATCATTTAACATCTTATTAATACTGTTATGTATTATGTTTATTTTTGCTTCTCAAGTCTTGTGCTATCACTCTCTTAGGAACCAGATGCTGAAACTGTTACAGATGCACAAGTGAGAGCATCCTGTTGGGCTGTATGGTACGGCAACTGCACCGCCCTCAACCGCAAGGCTTTCCAGAGGTTGGTGCGGTCTGCACAATGCATCAGCTGGGGCACGCTACCTGCCCTCCAGGACACCTACAGCACCCGATGTCACAGGAAGGCCAAAAAGATCATCAAGGACAACAACCACCCGAGTCACTGCCTGATCACCCCGCTACCATCCAGAAGGCAGTACAGGTGCATCAAAGTTGGGTTCGAGAGACTGAAAAACAGTTTCTATCTCAAGGCCATCAGACTGTCAACCTCTCTAGGGCGTGTGGGACGCTACCATCCCACCTGGCCAACATCCGGTGAAAATGCAGAGCGCCAAATTCAAATTAAATTACTACAAATATTTAACTTTCATGATATCACAAGTGTAATACATCAAAATAAAGCTTAACTTGTTGTTAACCTGTTGAGTGTAGGGGGCAGTATTTTGATGTTTGGATGAAAAACGTACCCAAATTAAACTGCCTATTTCTCAGGCCCAGAATCTAGAATATGCATATAATTGTCAGATTTGGATAGAAAACACTCTAAAGTTTCCAAAACAATCAAAATATTGTCTGTGAGTGTAACAGAACTGATATTGCAGACGGAAACCTGAGGAAAATCCAACCAGGAAGTGGCTTCTATTTTGAAAGCTCCATGTTCCATAGCCTGTTCCATAACTTCTTTATGTTCCATAACTTCTTATGGCTGCAATCTCGTTAACGGGATAATTTTCATCAACAACCGCTGATTTACAGAGCGCAACATTCAAATAATATTACTAAAAATATTTATATTCATGAAAGCACAAGTGCAATATAGCAAAACACAGTTTAGCCTTTTAACTTCTTATGGGTAGGTGGGACGGTAGCATTTTTCACAATTCCTGACATTTAATCCGAGTAAAACGGCCCAGTCTTAGGTCAGTTAGGATCACCATTTTATTTAAGAATGTGAAATGTCAGAATAATAGTAGAGATAAATATTTATTTCAGCATTCATTTATTTCATCACATTCCCAGTAGGTCAGAAGTTTACAAACACTAAATTAGAATTTGGTAGCATTGCCTTTAAATTGTTTATCTTGGGTTAAATGGTTCGGGTAGCCTTCCACAAGCTTCCCACAATAAGTTGTGTGAATTTTGGCCCATTCCTCCTGACAGAGCTGGTGTAACTGAGTCAGGTTTGTAGGCCTCCTTGCTCGCACATGCTTTTTCAGTTCTGCCCACACATTTTCTATAAGATTGAGGTCAGGGCTTTGTGATGGCCACTCCAATATCTTGACTTTGCTGTCCTTAAGCCATTTTGCCACAGTATTGGAAGTATGCTTGGGGTCATTGTCCATTTGGAAGGCCCATTTGCAACAAAGCTTTCACTTTCTGAATGATGTCTTGAGATGTTACTTCATTATATCCACATAATTTTCCTGCTCTTCGGCTTGCAAGCCTCCCCCTTTTTCCTCCAAACATAACGATGGTCATTATGGCCGAACAGTTCTATTTGTGTTTCATAAGACCAGAGAACATTTCTCCAAAAAGTACGATCTTTGTCCCCATGTGCAGTTGCAAACCGTAGTCTGGCTTTTTTATGGCGGTTTTGAAGCAGTGGCTTCTTCCTTGCTGAGTGGCTTTTCAGGTTATGTTGATATAGGACTCGTTTTACTGTGGATGTAGTTACCTTTGTACCTGTTTCCTCCAGCATCTTCTCAAGGTCCTTTGCTGTTGTTCTGGGATTGATTTGCACTTTTCGCATCAAAGTACGTTCATCTCTAAGAGACAGAACGCGTCCGTCGTTTTTTTCCTGAGGTCTTGGCTGATTTCTTTACATTTCCCATGATGTCAAGCAAAGAGGCACTGAGTTTGAAGGTAGGCCTTGAAATACATCCACAGGTACACCTTCAATTGACTCAAATTATGCCAATTAGCCTAGCAGAATTTTCTAAAGCCATGATATCATTTTCTGGAATTTTCCAAGTTGTTTAAAGGCACAGTCAACTTAGTGTATTGTTAGATGTTACTGCACTGTCGGAACTAGAAGCACAAGCATTTTGCTACATTCACATTAACATCTGACAATTTGATTAGATTTTAAAATGAAGAAAGTTAAAAGCTACAGCCGAAATGGAGGAAGCCAAAACTCCAGCTGAAATGTCATTCTGTTGTCTGACGAGAAATGGAAATAAGAGTGTGCATAGTGTGATTGTAGATCAGGGGCATTTAAGTCTTGGAGTTGTAAACATAATAATCAACTGTGAATGTTAATCACGTATAAAAAAAAATTTCATGTTTTGTTATCATTGTTTGTTAAATTTCTAAGTAATTTCCAAGTGTATATAATGATGAACAGTATGTAGTCAATGTTCAACAGGGGGGACTGACAATATCTGACTTCTAAACCTGAAATATACTTATTCATGTCACTGAGGAAGAGAGTTGAATGTAGAACGTTTATATTATGTCAGAATATGTTATTGTTAGACATCAGGGATACTATGGGAAGGAGGGGGGCCACAGTCTAGTACAAGTCAACATGACAGCCGTGAGTTGGGGAGGAGTGAGGAATTTGGGCAGAGGTCAGGTAAAATTAAGTGAGGAAGAACAGATTTCACAAAAATTCTGTGTAGCAACAGAGGTGTATTGGCTGTTCAGAGGTGTAAGGAGGAGACTCAACATAGGAGGAAGGGTTAAATACCCGTGCTTATGTGAATATGTCTTGGTCTGTTCAGCTGTCAGATCTTTTGTGTGAATAAACTTGGTTTAACCTGTTTTTTAGAACCTAACAATGCCTAGGTTCTGGTCTGGATACAATGTATTGAGGGAGAGTGAGACAGAGAGAGTGAGAGTCATTGTGGCAAGTGAACAGAGATTCTGAGGAAAATACGAAAAGTAATTTGCCTTCAGAATTTCAATTCTGAGCACAATATAGCTGAAGTGCCTTCAGCAGCTCAGCAGAGAGGTAATACTCCCTCTTGTTGTTGGCGCAGCAGTTTATGAAATATTCCAACACTTGCCAGGCACCTGAAACTAATGGGGTTTTGGTTTGCTGATGGAAGATAGCAGCAGTCTGAAATATCACTTGACTATCAGAGAAGGGATTAGGTACTGCAGTAGTTACACTGTCTGCTGTTGTTGTGTCTGCCTGCATTGAGGAAGAAACCCTGAGGTAGTGTGGATATTAGTGATGAAATGCTTTCACTATAGTAAAGAAGTTAGTAATTCAAGGTAAATAAGAGTGCTTGAAGCAGTTTAATCAACCATTCCAATTGTACACCGTTTGAGGCAAGAGAAAACGTCTCTCATATCCCAGAGTTAAATTCTCATTTACTAGGAGCTTCAATCCAGGAACCTTATTTTACAAGCACTGCAAGGCAGTTGCTTCAGAATACACCTACAGTGAAAGAGATAAGTAACTAAGTATTAAGTAATACTGTTGTGTTATCGTATACACTGAGGGGTAAAATACATTAAAAAGGAAATACAGAATACAAAGATTCATGAAAAGATTTTTCATAAACACTAAAACCATGTACCTCATACTACAGATTGCTGAATGTGTAACATGTATATATGTACAGGGTTGGGTAGGCTACTTTCAAAATGTAATCCATTAGTTACTAGTTACCTGTCCAAATTTGTAATCAGTAACGTAACTTTTGGATTACCCAAACTCAGTAACGTAATCTGATTACATTCAATTAATTTTAGATTACTTTCCCCATAAGAGGCATTAGAAGAAGACAAAAATGTATGTTACCAATTGAATGACATCTATTTATGAATAAATCAATGTTAAAGTTTACATAGCTGGCTATATGGATGTTACATTTTACTTTAAGGGTTGGATACGTAGGCTTCTTCTAACCCATCACTTTCTACAAGGTATAATAAATAATAAGATTATATTATATCTTTACATTAAAAACCAAAGTCTATCAGAATTACAGCCAATCCAATAAATGTTATACCCCTTGAGCTTCAAGAATAGAACTTGGAAATGTGAATGTATAGATTCGCCAAATTGTTTTACCGGAGCATGACCCCAAAATGAAGGATTTATTAGCCAGCCCTACTCCTTTGTTTTTGATCTTGTTGTTATGGAGGACTCATTGGGCTCATTGATTCGAGTTGAAAAATAAATGCAGCGCTCATGGAATGGCATGCTTTGAGCACTACAGAAAAGTGCTATTTATATGTGAAAAAGGAATGTTATATGCTGCATTTGCTATTGGCCTATTGTTTACATATGTTGGTGACAGTTTGATATCTTGAAAATATGCAGCTGTTTAAAGTGCAGCCCCGCCTATGTTTTGGTAAAAATCTGAGGGCTAGGCCTGAAGAAATGTAACCACTCCAAGATTAATAGACAGAGCTATGGATGCAAGGACTAACCATCCCTGATATGAGCTAAAGGGTAGAGCTGCCGCTTTCAAGGAGCTTATAAGAAACTTGGAAGCTTATAAGAAATTCCACTATGCACTCCGACGAACCATCAAACAGTCAAAGCGTCAATACAAGACTAAGATCAAATCGTACTACACCGGCTCCGATGCTCATCGGAAGTGGCAGGGCTTGCAAACTATTACAGACGACAAAGGGGAGCACGGCTGAGAGCTGCTGAGTGACACGATGCTCGCTTCGAGGCAAGTAACACTGAAACATGCATGAGAGCATCAGCTGTTCCGGACGACTGTGTAAACACGCTCTCCGCAGCCGATGTGACTAAGACCTTGAAACAGGTCAACATTCACAAGGCCGCAGGGCAGATTACCAGGACGTGTACTCTGAGAATGTGCTGACCAACTGGAAAGTGTCTTCACTGACATTTTCAACCTCTCCCTGCCTGAGTCTGTAATACCAACATGTTTCAAGCAGACCACCATAGTCCCTGTGTCCAAGAACACTAAGGTGACCTGCCTAAATGACTACCGACACGTAGCACTCACGTCTGTAGCCATGAAGTGCTTTGAAAGGCCGGTAATGGCTCACATCAACACCATTATCCCAGAAACCCTAGACCCACTCCAATTTGCATACCGCACCAACAGGTCCACAGATGATGCAATCTCTATTGCACTCCACACTGCCCTTTCACACCTGGACAAAAGGAGTGAGAATGCTACTCATTGAGTACTGCTCAGCGTTCAACACAATAGTGCTCTCAAAGCTCATCACTAAGCTAAGGTCACTGGGACTAAACACCTCACACTGCAACTGGATCCTGGACTTATTGACGGGCCGACCCCCAGGTGGAAAGGGGTATGTAACAACACATCCACCAAGCTAATTCTCAACATGGGAGCTCCTCAGGTATGCGTGCTAGGCCCCCTCCTGTACATTCTGTTCACTCATGACTGTATGGCTAGGCATGACTCCAACACCATCATTAAGTTTTCTGTTGACACAATAGTGTTAGGCCTGATCACCGACAATGATGAGACAGCCTATAGGGAGGAGGTCAGAGACCTGGCCATGTGGCGCAAGGACAACAACCTCTCCCTCAACGTGGTCAAGACAAAGGAGATGATTGAGGACCACAGGAAAAGGAGCACCGAGCACACCCCCATTCTCATCAACAGGGCTGTAGTGGAGCAGTTAAAAAGTTTCAAGTTCCTTGGCGTCCACATCACCAACAAGCTAACATGGTCCAATCACACCAAGACAGTCCTGAAGAGGGCATGACAAAACCTATTCCCCCTCAGGAGACTGAAAAGATTTGGCATGGGTCCTCAGATCCTCAAAAGGTTTTACAGCTGCACCATCGAGAGCATCCTGACGGGATGCATCACTGCTTGCTGTGGCAACTGCTCGGCCTCCGACCGCAAGGCACTACAGAGGGTAGTGTGTACGGCCCAGTACATCACCGGGGCCAAGCTTCCTGCCATGCAGGACCTCTATACCAGGCGGTGTCAGAGGAAGGCACTAAAAATTGTCAGACTCCAGCCTCTTGTTTACTGCTACTCTTTAATTATTTGTCATAGACTATTCTCTCTGCTACCGCACTGCAAGCATTCTCTCTGTATCGTTAATCCCTGTTTCCAGCTCCGCTATTGTTTACTGCTGCTCTTTAATTATTTGTCATAAACTCTTCTCTCTGCTACCGCTCTGCAAGCGTTCTCTCTGTATCGTTAACCCCTGTACATAGCCCCGCTATTGTTTGCTGCTGCTCTTGAATTATTTGTCATTCTTGTCTATTACCTTTTTTTGTTAGCATTTTCTTAATACTGCATTGTTGGTTACGGGCTTGTAAGTAAGCATTTCACTGTAAAGTCTACACCCGTTGTGACAATAATTTGATATTGCAACCATGTTATGTGGCTATACAGTGTGTTTACATTTACAATGTTTACAAACATTGGGCAAAAACAAACTTATATTTTTGGTTCTCATGGATTTTGACAGTTGAACTGAGCTATTGAGGCATGTTTAAAGTATATTCTTCAAGAAACAATGGATATATACAGTATGTATAGAATTGGATACATATTGGATATATATTTTTATATAGACAAAAATGGATGTAGCAACTACAGATTTTCCCTTTAAGTCTATCAAAAGTTTGCGAGTTTGAGCACGTGTCCATTAGGCCTATGGATTATTTATTTTTTATCAGCATGAATTAGATTGAGCAATAAAAGCCACGCTGTTATTCCGTATGCTGGGATGCACATTTTTCACTGTCTGTCCATTGGGTTCAAAAACAATGATTGATAGGCAGCATAAACTTCTTGAATTCAACCATTATTGGGTCCAAATACACATATAAATATATGAACAGCCATCCACAACAACCACTATTCGTGAAGCGCAAAAATCTAAATGAGAGAGCATCAGTGTAATGCACATCAGTGGGGAAAAAAAGTATTTAGTCAGCCACCAATTGTGCATGTTCTCCCACTTAAAAAAAGATGAGAGACTGTAATTTTCATCATAGGTACAGTGCCTTGCGAAAGTATTCGGCCCCCTTGAACTTTGCGACCTTTTGCCACATTTCAGGCTTCAAACATAAATATATAAAACTGTATTTTTTTGTGAAGAATCAACAACAAGTGGGACACAATCATGAAGTGGAACGACATTTATTGGATATTTCAAACTTTTTTAACAAACAAAAACTGAAAAATTGGGCGTGCAAAATTATTCAGCCCCCTTAAGTTAATACTTTGTAGCTCCACCTTTTGCTGCGATTACAGCTGTAAGTCGCTTGGGGTATGTCTCTATCAGTTTTGCACATCGAGAGACTGAAATCTTTTCCAATTCCTCCTTGCAAAACAGCTCGAGCTCAGTGAGGTTGGATGGAGAGCATTTGTGAACAGCAGTTTTCAGTTCTTTCCACAGATTCTCAATTGGATTCAGGTCTGGACTTTGAGTTGGCCATTCTAACACCTGGATATGTTTATTTTTGAACCATTCCATTGTAGATTTTGCTTTATGTTTTGGATCATTGTCTTGTTGGAAGACAAATCTCCATCCCAGTCTCAGGTCTTTTGCAGACTCCATCAGGTTTTCTTCCAGAATGGTCCTGTATTTGGCTCCATCCATCTTCCCATCAATTTTAACCATCTTCCCTGTCCCTGCTGAAGAAAAGCAGGCCCAAACCATGATGCTGCCACCACCATGTTTGACAGTGGGGATGGTGTGTTCAGTTGTGTTGCTTTTACGCCAAACATAACGTTTTGCATTGTTGCCAAAAAGTTCAATTTTGGTTTCATCTGACCAGAGCACCTTCTTCCACATGTGTGTCTCCCAGGTGGCTTGTGGCAAACTTTAAACAACACTTTTTATGGATATCTTTAAGAAATGGCTTTCTTCTTGCCACTCTTCCATAAAGGCCAGATTTGTGCAATATACGACTGATTGTTGTCCTATGGACATAGTCTCCCACCTCAGCTGTAGATCTCTGCAGTTCATCCAGAGTGATCATGGGCCTCTTGGCTGCATCTCTGATCAGTCTTCTCCTTGTATGAGCTGAAAGTTTAGAGGGACGGCCAGGTCTTGGTAGATTTGCAGTGGTCTGATACTCCTTCCATTTCAATATTATCGCTTGCACAGTGCTCCTTGGGATGTTTAAAGCTTGGGAAATATTTTTGTATCCAAATCCAGCTTTAAACTTCTTCACAACAGTATCTCGGACCTGCCTGGTGTGTTCCTTGTTCTTCATGATGCTCTCTGCGCTTTTAACGGACCTCTGAGACTATCACAGTGCAGGTGCATTTATACGGAGACTTGATTACACACAGGTGGATTGTATTTATCATCATTAGTCATTTAGGTCAACATTGGATCATTCAGAGATCCTCACTGAACTTCTGGAGAGAGTTTGCTGCACTGAAAGTAAAGGGGCTGAATAATTTTGCACGACCAATTTTTCAGTTTTTGATTTGTTAAAAAAGTTTGAAATATCCAATAAATGTCGTTCCACTTCATGATGGTGTCCCACTTGTTGTTGATTCTTCACAAAAAAATATATCTTTATGTTTGAAGCCTGAAATGTGGCAAAAGGTCGCAAAGTTCAAGGGGGCCGAATACTTTCGCAAGGCACTGTACACTTCAACTATGGCACTGCAGGATTTGAGTCCCTGGCGGCGTAGTGTGTTACTGATGGTAGGCTTTGTTACTTTGGTCCCAGCTCTGTGCAGGTCCTTCACTAGGTCCCCCTGTGTGGTTCTGTGATTTTTGCTCACCGTTCTTGTGATCATTTTGACCCCACTGGGTGAGATCTTGCGTGGAGCCCCAGATCGAGGGAGGTTATCAGTGGTCTTGTATGTCTTCCATTTTCTAATAATTGCTCCCACAGATGATTTCTTCAAACCAGGCTGCTTACCTATTGCAGATTCAGTCTTCCCAGCCTGGTGCAGGTCTACAATTTTGTTTCTGGGGTCCTTTGACAGCTCTTTGGTCTTGGCCATAGTGGAGTTTGGAGTGTGACTGTTTGAGGTTGTGGACAGGTGTATTTTATACTGATAACAAGTTCAAACAGGTGCCATTAATATAGGTAACGAGTGGAGGACAGAGGAGCCTCTTAAAGAAGAAGTTACAGGTCTTTGAGAGCCAGAAATCTTGATTGTTTGTAGGTGACCAAATATTTATTTTCCACCATAATTTGCAAATAAATTCATAAAAATCGTACAATGTGATTTTCTGGATTATTTTTTCTAATTTTGTCTGTCATAGTTGAAGTGTACATATGATGAAAATTACAGGCCTCTCTCATCTTTTTAAGTGGGAGAACTTGCACAATTGGTGGCTGACTAAATAGTTTTTTGCCCCACTGTAGATATCAATAATAAGTGATAACAGTATCGTCGTAGACTACACCACTGCTGTCACCCTTACATCCTAGCGTTTGTTCAAGTTGGATAATCTTTGGAAGCCGACAGCATTCGCACCATTGGAAGACATAGCTTGGTCTGTAGCCTATTCCTGTTCAAACACATTTGGTGTGTCATCACAGTGGTCTCAATTTTAAACGTGCAACTTTTTTTATGCTGATTTGAATGTCATTGAGAAAACAAAGAAATGTCAACAACAAAAAATTCCACAAACATCCTTTCTGAATTTAAAAGTAAACCTTGAAGTAATCATCTAGTTTTTCAAAAGTATCTGTAATCTGATTACAATATTTTTGCTGGTAACATAACAAATTACAGTTACTGATTTTTGTAATCCTTACATGTAACCGATTACATGTAATCCGTTACTCCCCAACCCTGTACATGTAGCTGTCACGCTTCTGATCCCGCTCTCCCACCCAGGTGCTCGAGGGCACCAGGCTGCCCAGCATTACGCACTCCAGCCACCATAATTTTGCACACCTGCTACCCTCATCACTCGCATCAGCGATTCATTGGACTCACCTGGACTCAATCCCCTGTGTTATTACCTCCCCTATATCTGTCTGTTCCCCAGCTCTGTTCCCCGCTCCTGCATTAATTGTCGTATGTCGTTGCATTACCCGGTTCTGACACTGGTCCTGTCCTGTTCCATGTCTGTGCAAAAATAAATGTTCACTCTCCGCACCTGCTTCTCTACTCCAGCGTCGGTTCTTACAAAAGCAGTCCAGGGAAATTCCAGAGTCCCGGTTGTTTCTTCTTGGAATTCAACCCCCCCCCCCCCCCCCCCCCAGCGTTTTGGCCAGGTTCCATCTGCGCTTACATAAAGTGAGGAGCTATTTCATTACTAAATCAATTTCAGAGAGGCGTGAGAGAGATGGGATAAACAATGTGCATGTTCCTTCATGAACATCAAATGAACAGTAAATAAAGTCCAGAATTCTCATTAGGCATTGTTGTGAGGCTTTGCCAGATGGCTGCTTGTAAAGCAGAACAATTACATTGGTGTGCAGAGGCACTGTGTGGAGACCAGGCTCTGGGGAGAGAGGAAAAAACCTAGTGCTTGATATACGAGAGTGGGACCAAACTCCCAAACCAAATCACCTCAGTCTGTCGTAACACACAATACAAAAAAGATAAAGCCTGGGGCGTTCATGAGCAGAACCCACGCAGAAGTCCTATTCCCGTATTGTTCCAGAAGTCAAAGTTTGCCGATCGATCTTGCACAGTTCTCACAGACTGAGGTATTTCTTGGTCTCTTGCAGCTGACTTGGCTGGTCGCAGACAACAACAAAGAGATAGTAAAGAACAAACAAAACAAAACAAAGAGAAGTCACCAAACAGGCTAGCCAGGGAGAAAAACTAAAAACACCCTGTCAAATAATTCCACCCGGGCACAAAAATTAGACATGTTCAGGTTGTTGGTGTCAGAAGTGAGATGAACAAAAAGGAAAAACTTTACCTGACATTGCAACTGTGAAAGAGAAGAGAGAAAACAGGAAAGTTCTTAGCTGAAGACCCTGAGGCAAGACCAAGCCTTCAGGCTCAAAACATGATCTTTCCTCTGACTGATATGCTTAAACATTATTCTGAACGTAGACAAAACACAGCCATCCAGAGGGTTCTGAACACAACATCTGAATCCACTGTGAAACATTTCTACAGCTATTGTTTGAGATAATATTAGTAATATGTGTTCCTAGCCAGAGCACAGGGGAATGGGATGCAATATGGGTCCAAACACCAGATCCTGATTAATCAACTGTCTGGATGGATGCCAAGACTTCTAGATGACACAGGAAAATGAATGATGAGAACTTAGCGACTGAGATTTGGTTGGCAGAGGCAAACCGCAATTGGCATGAATTGGGAAATATCCTACCATCATTGCTCTGATGTATAGTGATGGAAAGGAGAGAGACTGTGGGGTCAGAGATCTTAGAGACAGATGAAGAGGTAATGTGAAAAGATCATGCAACAACCAACTAAAAGGGAAATAAGTGAATAGTTGAGGGGAATAAGCTGACAAACTATTCAACACCAAAACCGCTCTAACTCTTCATTATCCATCCTCATAGCAGATCTCACATTGTGAGATGCTGGGATAAAAAGTGTTTCAAATTCAACAAGAGGAAAACGATCTCTACCCTCTTGAAAACAGTCAACACGGAGAATGTGGTAGAAAATGTTTCGCAGAGTCAGGGTGTTACGCGGGGTGGAACAGGTGAACCCAAGTGCAGACTCAGACGAGGAGACAGGGATAAGGTAACCAAGGTATTTATTGAAGAGAGAGGGGGGGTGGGGTGCAGGCCAGGGGGAGCAGGACTGACGAGACAAGGGACTGGCTACAGGGACCAGAGTCTGAGTGCACAGAACGGTAGCGGAGAGAAAAGCAGCATCAGGCTAGGGAAATCAGGCACCACAGGATAACAAGATCCATGCAGGAACAAACGGCTTGAAATGCAGACTAACTGAGCAGAGGCTACGATCTGGCAGCGTGGAAGCGGCAGGGCTGAGTATTTGTAGAGGTCTTGATTATGGAACAGGTTGCAGCTGGTGGGGATCTGCTCTGACTCCAGCACATCTGTCTCCGGTCACACAGAGAGAGAAAGGGAGCACTGTGGGAGTGGTGGCAGGTTAGGGAGACACAGGATGAGAAGTAGAGGGCGTGGCAGATGTAACACGGGGGCCTATAAAGAAACAGTAAACCGATAATAAGGCCCACAGTAAAAGGGACTGTGATAGCACATTGTCTCAGGCTATTCTAAACCCTTAATATACACCATTAACAATCACATCTCAAGATAAATAACAAGAGCCTCCCATCATCAAACTACCGTTGTTTTGAGTTCAAAGACAGTAGTTGAGCTGAAAGTTCCGTGGAGACTATGAAAATCCATTCCGCTAGAGCTTGCATGCCAAAGAGAAACAGAGAGAGAGAGAAAGAAAAGGAGGAGAAAATGAAGAGGGGGAAAAAGAATGAAGAGAATGCATCAGTAGAGGAAGGTGTTGAGAGCAAAGGCAGCCAATATAGTTTTTAATAATCTCTGCTGCCATCAGCATACCTTATCTCAGGAAGGGGATCAGCATTGTACAAGCTGTCAGAGTGTTCATCTGTTGGAACATATACACAACGCAGAGGCATTGAGACACACACACTTCTCACCCCTAAGGTACATTAGCTGTAGAATAATCTCTCCTCTAATAACAGAATCCATTGAAGCATAATTGAAAATGACTTTTGGAAAATTGCCACATTAAGGGTACGGAAAGATATTTGACTGTGTTTGCCGGAAGAGCACAGTAGATTGTTGCTGAGAGACATGTAGGAGGGTGGAAACTCAAGCATGAATGAATAATGGAGGGAAAAACATTCACATTTACAGACTGGGTCCAATCAGTGAGAGGCAATGTTTTTAATTTTTTATCTCGACACTTGGAGTGACCTTGAAAAATGAGAAACAGGCAACAGAGACAGGAAGAGGAAATATGAAACAGTCCATGTGTGAAACAAAACAACAACAGCAGGAACAGGGAAATGTGACTGATGCAGAAACAGATTCACTACACAATCTAGGCTTTCTGGCTTTTTGATAATAAACTAGGAAGTCAAAGAATATTCCCACTGTGTGGAAAGAAAATGATAGATAAGAACCAAGAGTAAGCACTGTAGGTACTGTATAGCTACTGCAGGTAGCTTGGAGGTTTAGAGTATTGGGTAAGGTCGCTGATCTGAATCTGGAGCCGACAAGGTGTAAAATCTGTTGCTGGGCCCTTGATCAAGGAACTTACCCCAAATTGCTCCAGGGGCGCTGGGCAATAGTGACCCTGGCCGTAACTCCACTCCCTGCGGTTGTCTCAGGAGGAGTTGGGTTATCCAAGAAACACATTTCCATGTCACACTTGTAACAGGACAAATACATGAATAAGCACCCCCTAAATGTTGTGGAGGAGAAAAGCTATGAGACAGGAAAGTTTCAGTCGCCAAATTTACTTTACCCTAACTCTCATGGAACTGTATGCATTTAAGAGCTAAGAGGGCTCCTGAGTGGCGCTGTGGTCTAATGCACTGCATCTCAGTGCTAGCACTGTCACCATAGACACCCTGGTTCAAATCCAGGCTGTATCACAACTGGCCATGATTGTGAGTCCCATAGTGTGGCGCGCAATTGTCCCAGCGTCGACTGGGATTGGCCAGTGTAGGCCATCGTTGTAAAGACGAATTTGTTCTTAACTGACTTGCCTAGTTAAATAAAATAAAGAGTGAGCACAGGATACAGCATTTGTCATCAGTTACTGGACACAGGGGGAAAAAATGTAAGTGTTTTTTTAACAAATCACACTTTTATGCAAGTTACTGTACAGGGAAAAACGATGAGACATGAAAGTTTACATTTCACCAATCATACTTCCATGGCACTTTAGGCAAGGCCATCATGGCATCAATCCATACTTCCATTCACCACCAAGAGTGCACACTAGATAAGGTATTGTGACAAGCTACTGAACACAGGTTGAAAAACAACTACAAAGACATGGCAGTTTAAATCTCACTTTGGTCCTAAGTAATTCTTTCATGGCACTTTAAGCCATTGCATGAAAACATGTCACTGCTTTCATTCACAAATGCACTCTTGAAGTGCTTT
Organism: Oncorhynchus mykiss; assembly: GCF_057628025.1. Lineage (NCBI taxonomy): Eukaryota > Metazoa > Chordata > Actinopteri > Salmoniformes > Salmonidae > Oncorhynchus > Oncorhynchus mykiss. The sequence goes on along the minus strand of NC_143034.1, from coordinate 25,501,575 downwards.
GAAGAACTATAATGTAAGAAACGCTGACATTTGGATGATGTTTTTAAGCACTTAACACCCAATCATGCTTAGGGTCATGTATAAAAATGCTCCGTTTCCAATTGTTTTGACTACCATGGCTAGAAGATGAGATCTCAATTACTTTGAAAGAGGGGTCTCAAAGGAGCATAGGGGGTTTAAAGAGTGTGTGTGTGTGTGTGTGTGTTGGGTTTTACTAGAACAAGGAACATTCGGACAATTGGGGACATTTCACCATTCCCCACAAGGAAAAAGGATATTTTAGGCTTAGGGGTTAGGTTTAAGGATGGGATGCCTGAGACAGCGTTTCCCCACCATCATCAACAACATGTCTCGTGGAACAATGGTGTCACATCACTCCAATAGTGTTCCAAACACTTGTAGAATCTATACCAAGGTGCAATGAAGCTGTTCTGGAGGCTCGTGGTGGCCAAATGCCCTTCTAAGACACTTTATGCTAGTGTTTCCTGTATTTTGGCAGCTACATGTACTTCTTTAAATTCCTTTTTTCATCAAGATTGATTTAAACAGTCTGTTTTTCTGACCATTTACAGGATATCTTCACTGCTCCCAGTCCTGCTGCTTTCGTTTGTGGATGGAGGAGTTAAAGGCTACATTTCTCTTCACCATTAGCCTTGGGGGGTGATGTGAAAAGGTGACTTCACACATCATCTGTTCTAACATGCCCCTTGGCATTTTGGGTAAGTCAATAATCCACCTCTCTTTAGTTGGATGCTGCTGAAGTATCTCTACGCCTCTCTAAAGACTGCCACGCTTTCAAAACATTTGAGAAATTACACAAAATATTGAGTTACTGAGAAAAACGGTTTGTCCCTTTTCCGTGTGCACTTTAGCATTTACAATAATTGTATGGGATCTTCCCAGGCTTTTCAAAGCCTTGTCATAATGGATGAGAGGCACCAAACAAACTCTTGATTTATACCTAGCCAAAACTATGGTTGACTGATGGGCATCATACTCATAATCCCCCTCGCTGTCGGGTATAAATAACGTTGTGGAATGAATGGCACACACATGCAATTGTTTAACTTCAACAAGGGTTGTTTTTCAGGCTGGGATCTGGGGATAAATAAGGCAATGCTCTTGCTTTCTAAAATAGGTGTTTGATAGTGTACTATCAAACATATTCACTGCCTTACATCCTGCTGCGTTCCCCTCAAAGGGTATGTGTTTTGTTGTTTCCAGAAATTCTCCAAAGAGATATATAAAATACATAACTCAGAGAGAGTGAAAGTGAGAGGAAGCCATATATTCCACCTCTTACATCCTTTGCCTGCTCCCTCTCTATAAGTAGTTTCAGAGCCAATATTATGGAAACATATAACTCAGGAATGAGGAGATGGGCTGAGTTGATCTGAAGGAGGAAGTAAAGAAGAAAAGAAGGAAAAAGGCGAGAAAACTTCCCAAAACTTCAGGAAGAGAAGGGTGAAGAAGTAACATTGTGCCTAATCTTTTTCATTGAAATGGATAATGTTGTTTTCCAGGCCAGGTTCACAGGAATCAGATAAGTCCGGCTGGCATTGAGACAGTTCTTGTTGTTCTCTCGACACATCCCATGTCACCTTCTCTCAGTCCCCAGAATGCTCTCAGAACTCTGTCACAGCGTTGGCAAAAGTCCATCCATAATCTCAATGGATTTAAGTCCTTGGCGTCCATGGCGGTGTGGTTTCACTATCATGTGGTAGGGGCAATTGGTAGGCAAATTAAAAACAACACACACACACGTAGGCCCACATCAACAGCAAGCAACCACAGGCAACCAATCAGGACCCCTAACGACAGTTGTCAGAAAGTAGCATTTCTTATAGTATTTATGTTATTTATGTCAGAATACCAGTGATGCACTCAAGACTTCTAAGGCCACACACTGTATGACTTGTAGGCCAGATAGAATACAAAACATTGCACCATCATGTCTGAGGCAACAAGGACTGTACAGTCTGCATGCATGAAGGTCAGTGTACAATTTGTACTAGTACACACTGGCCTGTACATCCTTGAATTAATGATTAAGTCCACATTTCCAATTTGGATTCATGACCAGTCCAGTGAGTTATAAAACTCCAAAACAAACCTAGTATCAAAACAACGAAGTAGAGGGTCGTACAAACCGAATGAAAACTTCAGTGCCGCAACTAACAAAAAAACCTAACCAATTAAGCATTCGCGCACAAGAGGAAAATAATTGTGCCTTTATCACTGACACATGTGGCGGCTTGATGAGATTTTAGCACAAACAAAACCGAGAGCTGCGGATTCAAAACGGAGCTGCTCTTGAGTCGCATTTGTGTTGAAAACCCGTATTATGAGCGGTTAAAGCTGGTGATGAAAATCCAACCATTTACTGTTATGACAGAAAGCAAATTAGAGTCTGCTTCAGGATATGAGGGGAAAACCCAAGAGAATGTAATTAAAAAGGTTGGAATTTAAATATTGTGAGAAAGGAACTAAATAAATGACTACTTTAATTATAGAATGAGTGATTAATGTATCAGACCCCAGGAAATGGGAGGGGAGAAGAACGTGCCCATTGAAATGACTATAAATCCTATATGTAGAGCAAAACTATGAGTGTTTTTCACAGCAGTTTCACTGTAAAACGGAAGATGTAGATATTGTATATCAAGGGATCCTTTCAAATCGTTACAATGCCACGGACTAAAGCCTATCTGTTGACGCAAAGGACTATGTTGGCAAATCCTTCATTTTGAGCCGAGTCCTGGATCTGCTTATGAATAATCTAAATTGACCAGCTTTGATAAGGAATATACTGTATGCGCCTCGACATGATGATAACACAACATGATAAACATAGATATTCGACAACATATGAGAATCGATCTGAAAACCTCTACCGTCAGACGTTTATTTGACTATCAAAATCAGATCTCAGTCATAGCACTTTTTTTTATTGGATTCCAATAAAAAAAAAGTTCTATAGCACCTCTGGAGCTTTGAGGTAACGTCCAAGTCCAATTGTAAAAGGTCAGAGACATCAGGTTGGACTATGGGAGAAAAATTACAAGATTATGTTCATGCTTTGATGAGTACTCTCTCGTCTGTGTCTCTTGGGCTTTGAGACGATGCCTTGATGATAAAACCTAAAAATAAAAAAAAAAGACTGCATTCCATAGACAGGATCTGGTGTGTGTGACCCGAGATAGAGATAGCCTAGAGGAGTAGAACAATCCCTCATTGTTTCTAATCAATCTTGCATCTGGGAAACTAAGCTGGATTGGAGGTAAAACAAAACACCCAGTGCAGATAACCACGAGATGAACCTAAGGTGGCTTATGATGCCCCCGATCTGCATGGGAGGGGTGGAACCAGCCATGACTCAGCATTTTTAGATCTACTATATAAGAACTCTGCATTTTCTCAAGGGTGTGGGGTCGCAAGTTTCATTATTGCAATAATGAATCGGTATTAAATACAGATGATTGTTTGAAGAAATGACCGTCTCTCTCACTTGATTGGAATATTCAACGACAGGTCCCCTTCTCTCCGCAACACAGGCACTGACCTGTGAAATATCAGCCAGCCTGGGAATCAGCTCGCTCTGCAAAATTATGTCATTTGAAAGGATGTCACTCACCCCTGCATGACCCCCACGGTGGCACATTGGGAATGGGGGGCAGGAGGGTATAAATGGCAAGGGAGAGATGGAAGGGATGTCCCAGATCAACCTTTCTCTTTCTGTCTTTCTATTTCTTGTCTTTCTCTCTGTATCTTGTCTTTGTCTCACTCGTCTCTCTCTCTCTCTGCCCCTATTCCGCTGTTTGACGGCAGAGGAATCCCCTCCACTCCAAATCACTAGATGTTACCTTCAGAAGACATGCGTGTCTTTTCAGCCAGAGCTTTGTTCAGAGAATATACCCTTCACCATCGCAATGATGCCTTCTGAGTTCCACGTACAGTAGCCACCTTTGTCTCAGTTGACACAGCTGCCTATCTGATAGCAGCATTTCAGTCATTTTTAAAGGTTTTCTTTCTTTCTAGGACAATTTAAGGAGTGAATTGACACCCACTAATTCACAGCAGGAGAGCTTCACAATGTGTTGAACTTTGAGCTATGATACATTTTAGTTGGGAAAGTAGTCATAGATAAGTGTGACATGAGAACATTACTACTACAACAGAGACTCATTAATACAAATGTCCAGAAAATACTGTATGTTGTATTATATAGTACATTTAATTCACAGTTACACAATTAGTCTAACCTTCTAATCTAACAATACCACTTCACGCGTATCATAAAAATGAAATAATTATAGTGATGTTAGCTAACTGTCATGTTTTCGCAACCTCTGTACAAAAAAACTGTTCATGTTGAGCTGACGTGAGCTCAAGAATGTTGTGTGAGAAGCAATTAAGTTTCCTGTAAGACATATTTGTTTGAAAAGTTAAAAGCTATGCGTTACGTTTCCGTCTAGTTATATTGAATGTGTTTTGTTTTCACAGCCTCTGTATGTACGATATGCTGGTCCTGTTGAGTTGGATTGGAGTCAGGGAAATGATGCGTTAAGTTGGATACATGCAGACAGGCTCATCTCGAAGAGGTTTCAGCATCTGCCATCCAGGCATCTGCTCTGATGCAGCAGCACCGCCGAAGACATTACCTTTCTGAATACCTCCCAGACTTCCTACTGAGTGATTAAGTGACAAGGTACATACTGTGAGTGTTTCTTCAGTAAGCATACTATAAATTCCCTTTAGGAACTAGGATCTCCAGTATGGGAGGTAATTTTTGGCTAACTACACCAGAAGTAGAAAAGGGTACAAATTCCCCAAATAATCACACAATGCATATCAAACGCTTCTGTGTTTCTATACTTGTGTACCTATTTGCTAAGCCTGAATAATTAATGAGCAATAAACTGCTCAACCGCCAAGTTAAGATACTCAGAAGACATAGATGAAGAGAGGAGACAGATCTGAATAACGTATGCAAGAGATCAATTTTCATTGTTAGGGTACACGGTAAAAGTCTGCCTACACTTCGCTCATATCCCTAATCAACAAATTGAGATATGGGACCGCTCCTTTGAATATTATTTATAGGAATTACTGATCTGCTTCCATTGTTTAAGGTCAGGATGTTCATTAAAATTGACAGGCTGACTTTGAGATACTTGAAGGTGTTGGCTTGACCTTTATTGAAAAGTCAGACCAGAAATCTTCTTAGCAGAGCTGTGATCTCAATTAACAATTCATGTTATGAACAGAGAGGAACAGAGCAAATCAAATGCAGAGACATTGCAAAGTTTATGGCTGCGACCATTTGTTGATTCATGGGTATGAACTATAATGTTCTGGATTATTCTGACTAGTGTTTAGATTGATCTCTCTCTAACTCTATGTTTCTACTTGTTCTCTCTCTACATCCCTCATTCTCTGGGTCCCACCAGTTCTCATATGAACAAAGTGAAATATGATCATATGATTTTATGGTTTTGTTGATAAGGAATCCCAGCACTGTGGCAACCGTCACAGTGATGTATCAGAACCCCAGCCAAGCAGGGCAGGTCTCATACAACGGGTGGGTTACTGCTGTAACTGCCTTCTCACGGCGGAGGGATATGACTGGGCTGAATGAATGCCAGGTCACATCTCAGAGACTTGGGGATGACAACGTTCTCCTAACACCCTGGACTATTTACTCTTCTTAATGACTACACCTGACTTCAATTACTTTACATGCTGACAAAAACACCTGGCTTATTTATCCTTGTTCCTGCCCTGAAGCTCATTTTGAAGAGCTTCACTGTTGTATGATGTAACGTGTTAGATGTTGAAATATCTATTTTCTAAGACAATTAATTTTTGATTATTTTTGAAGACTGACTCGCAGTAGTGGACTTTTCTCTGCTCTATAACCAGGGACGGACTGGGAGAAAAAAACGTCCCTGACCCGCCCACCAGAACCGGCCCCCATATACTTTACCACGGCCGCCCTGCAAATGCACGCACGTACACACACGACCGGACCCTAATACAACCACCTAGTTGCATCACAACCATTGACCACTATTGCAGTACTACTTTAAAAAGGCTGTAGAATACACACAAACACTGCACATTACATTGGTATAAAACTTCTATAGAACACACACTGAATTTGTCATGATTGAACTACCTCACATCACATGAAGCCTGGAGTGAAAAATAGTTTCTAAAATATCCACTATACTCACTGAGACATAGAACTGTCTAACTGCTGCTCAGGGTCAGCTGGCTGGCTTTAAGTCATGGGAGTACACCTAAAAAATAATGGCTGAAAACCTCTCCAAAAAATAGAACGTAACCTTTAAGGGAGCAGCACAAGCCATCATGAGTCATGATTCATCTACATCACCTGAAGCCTTCAAATCGAAGCAAACATTTGCTGAGATCTTGATGGTCTGTCTCTGGAAGACCATTGGATGCTATTTGGGAGAAGGTTCGAGGGTCCAGAAGGGCTAAGTCAGCATATGAGATGAGACAGAAATCACCTGCGGATACTATCTGTGACTGTATCTATAATTTGATTGTGGACTTGAACTTTGTAGTCACTCTCTGCCTCTGTCAAAGCTTCCTCTTGAGCCATCTCTCCAGACATGATTTTCTTCTTTCTTGCCCTTTCTGTGGCAGAGTGGCTTCCACCTCCTCCAGCTCGGTGTCCTCATCCTGTTCTTTGATCTTCTTATTTGCAAACTGAACAAATGTGTCTGCCGCTGCCATAATGGTGTCAAAGTCTCTTGAAATGCCTTTCAGAGTTTCCTGTGGTAACCACAACCATTCGATGGGCAGACAGGATGTCCGTCCCACTTGTCTGCAGGTATTTGGACAATGGTGACATGTTCTCAAATATCCAAATAAATATTTGAGCTGTCAGTGTCGTCTTATACCAGAGAAGAGCTTCAGTAAATCCTCTTGCCTTCACCCGAACAGTTGTCTTCATGTTGGCCTGTCCTTGTATGGCTGAGTGTCAACATAGAGACCCTGGTTTGGTTTTCCAAAGGATATAGAGACCTGCTTCAAAGCACTATCCTTAGCCCACCAGCGTGTTTCTGCGATTGAAGATAGCTTCTGTGTCGTGTGTCCTGGCTCTTCTTCTCCCACACATCCATTCTTTGGTCGGATTCACGGAGTAACACAGCAACGTCGTTAAGGAAAGCAAACAGTGACCCACTTCCTAAGACAACTTCAGTTGTGTCAAAACCAGATTAAGGACATGCGCATAGCACCATACATGCACTTGATTGGGGGACTTTGAGGATGACAGATTAGAGAAGCAATTCACTTGACATGGTCTCTTGGATAATGCTCTGAATTGTGTGAATGACGGTGTGACGGAATGACAGTATTCTTTGAGAGGAGTGTGATCAGAGAACCTCTTGCCCCAGACTGATGTAGGTTCTTGCTTTTCTCGATGCATTCGGTGAGATGTTCTTTCAAGCAGATGTCATACTTTCCCATCAGTATTATCAACTTCAAGAAATGACCGTGATGGATACTGGTGACCTCTAATGTATACGCAGCCTCAGACTGCATCCTCCTGTAACTGAGCCCCCTCTTGCCAATGACTTTAAAAAAGTATGCTTCAGCACTACTTCTGGGCATGTTGCTCTTCTAATGCTCCTCTACCCTTTGGTGAACATGTTTCCAATCCGCCATTCCACTCACAAAAATAATGCTGTCAGTAGGCTTCGCAAATGCCATACAAATTGTACAGTATAACGAAGGGCTTTCTTCATTGTGTGACAGCCATTTCCGATTGGTGCCGTCTTTAAAACAGAAAACCATCTGTACCACAGAGTTTTTTGATTCCTGCATAGGGTGGAAACAAAAAAAATATTTTTAGGTCATCTGACTTGGGTCTCCTGAAATAATCAAAAGTTGGTCTGGCATCCTGGCCTTCCCTGACTCTCTCTTCTACTGAAACTGGACTGGGCCTGTCATCAACCTTAATGCTCTCGTCCACTGAAACTGGACTGGGCCTGTCATCAATCTCAATGCTCTCTTCTACTGAAACTGGACTGGGCCTGTCATCAACATCAATGCTCTCTGCTACTGAAACTGGACTAGACCTGTCATTAACCCCAAAGATCCTCTCTTCTACTGAAACTGGACTGGACCTGTCATCAACCCCAAAGATCCTCTCTTCTACTGAAACTAGACTGGACCTGTCATCAACCCCAAAGATCCTCTCTTCTACTGAAACTGGACTGGACCTGTCATCAACCCCAAAGATCCTCTCTTCCACTGAAACTGGACTGGGCCTGTCATCAAACTCAATGCTCTCTTCTTCTGAAACTGGACTGGGCCTGTCATCAATGCTATATTCTACTGAAACTGGACTGGGCCTATCATTAACCCCAAAATACTCTCTTCTTCTGAAACTGGACTGGGCCTGTCATCAACACCAAATATACTCTCTTCCACTGAAACTGGACTGTGCCTGTCATCAACCCCAAAGATCCTCTCTTCTACTGAAACTGGACTGGGCTTGTCATCAACCCCAAAGGTCCTCTCTTCCACTGAAACTGGACTGGGCCTGTCATCAACCCCAAAGATCCTCTCTTCTACTGAAACTGGACTGGGCCTGTCATCAACCCCAAAGATCCTCTCTTCCACTGAAACTGGACTGGGCCTGTCATCAACCCCAAAGATCCTCTCTTCCACGGAAACTGGACTGGGCCTGTCATCAACATCAATGCTCTCTTCTACTGAAACTGGACTGGTTCTGTCATCAACATCAATACTCTCTTCTACTGAAACTGGACTGGTTCTGTCATCAACATCAATACTCTCTTCCACTGAAACTGGACTGGTTCTGTCATCAACATCAATGCTCTCTTCTACTGAAACTGGACTGGGCCTGTCATCAACATCAATGCTCTCATCTACTGAAACTGGACTGGGCCTGTCATCCACATCAATGCTCTCGTCTACTGAAACTGGACTGGGCCTGTCATCAACCTTGATATTAATAAAATAATATAGAAATGAACTAATAAAGTCCCAATTTTGGGAAAAACTACAAAAACACAGCAGCAGCAGCCCCACTTTTTCATACCAAGTGAATGAATGACAACACAACACATTTTTTTGTGTGGCTTTACTCGCCGTTCACACCGGACTTTTGGCATGGTTGAGTTTCAATGCATTGTCGAGGAAGAGGGGAAGTGGTAGGAACTGTGGCGATGAGGATCATAGCTAGCAAATCACTGTAGCCATATTCTCCCGCACAAAATATGAATTTGAGAGGGAAAGGACTTGATTGGTTTTACAATATGTATACTATTTGCAACCAATGGCTGTATAGATATGAAATAAAATGTATGTTTGTGTTTGTTTAATGCAATTTAGGATTTAGAACGACAAGGCAAAAACAATCAGAATCAAACGAAAATGCTTCTTTTAGCTAAGTAAAATTATACGACGCTAAATCACTGATACTCAAGTGATTGCCATTTCCCACAAAATCCCCACAGGATGGCAAAATCTAGGCATTCAGAGCTTTGCTAGGTGTCAAATTTGAGTTCTTCCAGCTAGCCGGTTGGAAAACCCAGTTACTGTACGTCTTTACCTCAATTCTTTCTTTCTAGTACATTTACACAGCAGTAGCTGACCAATAGTATTTGCATTTCACTCATAAATTCTGATATAACATGTCGTATTTGTAAACACATTTAGGCACATATCTATCGCTTTGGCTGCCCTATCTTTGGCTTCGCTGTCCTCTCCGTCTACTCTTTTACCCACAAACTGGGTTATGGCATCTTCCTCTTGCAGGTCTAGCACTTCGATGTTAATGTCAGTGGCACTGGTACTAATACCGAATAAGTCGGTTCGTTTTTTACATTTACAGTACTTGCATTTGAGTGAAGTTTTTGACTCTTTTGTTTCTTAACTTTTCAGCCCAACCCTTACGTTTTTAACTCTGCTTTTCCATTTTCTATTTTAGCTAGTTTTCGAGCTGTCACTGTCAGTGTCAATGTGTGAGTGAGTTTGAGCGAGACAAAGGGGGCGGGGCTGTCACGCCCTGGCCATAAAGGCTTTTTATTTTCTATTTTGGTTAGGCCAGGGTGTGACTAGGGTGGGCGTTCTATGTTCTTTTTTCTATGTTTTTGTATTTCTTTGTTTTTGGCCGGGTATGGTTCTCAATCAGGGACAGCTGTCTGTCGTTGTCTCTGATTGAGAACCATACTTAGTTAGCTCTTGCCCACGTGGGTTTTGTGGGTAGTTTATTTCTGTTTAGTGTGTTTTGCACCTGACGGAGCTGTTTCGGTTGTTCCGTTTTGTTTCTTTGTATTCAGTGTTCAGTGCTATTTAACAAAATGACGAACACGTACCATGCTGCACCTTGGTCCTCACCTTCTTCCACCAACGGCCGTTACAGGGTCTAAGGGTTGCATAGACGTTCGTTTGGAATAGACCAATGGGCCTGGGGGAAAAAGGGGTTTGGCTCATGTCGCTCAACTTTGCCAACTTTTTTATTAGTAGTAAAAAAAAAATTAAGGCAGGCGACCCACCGGGAATTCTCCCGGTGGCCAGTCGGCTACTGTCTATAACTAATTAAAAGGAGCTATTGCGATTGAACAATGTCTTAGGTTAGATACTGCATATCTATTTTGTAAGATTTTGTTTTCATTTTTTACTGGTGTCACTTTGATTTCCTAGCAACCTACTCATATCTTGACATTCAACAATATGGGAACATTGCTAATCTTTGCAGATATTCAAAGAGAAACCCAGCTCGCTTTCTCTAGCCTCAAGGAAAAACCCTACATACCAGTTGTCATTGTCAGATTCATTTTAGTCTGAATGTCTGTCTGAAAACCTCCTCAAAGATGAAGGGTGGATTTGTTTTGTGCTCTGAAGAAAGATATTAACATTGAAATCCCATAGCCGCAATCTAAACAAGACCAAATAGTGGAGTCTGTACTAGAGTCAAACATGGTGCAGTATTATGTGTAATAATACTTTTTGTGCAGTGAATTGTTACCCAATGGAAAACAAATGCTGTACTGAAACACATGGAAAATAAATTAGGGTTTTAAAGTTTTCATTAAATGTAAGTCTTGGAATAACAAAACACAGAACATTAAACATCACCACAATGTCCTTAACTCTCTCTCTCTCTCTCTCTCTCTCTCTCTCTCTCTCTCTCTCCATCCCCTCTCTCTTCCTCCCCGTCAGCTTAACTCACTCAACAGGAGAGTGATCTACACACGTCACAGTCTAACTATCTTGGTCCCACAAACACACGCAAGAGTCGCATCACTATAATCTCACAATAATGTTGACACACCAAATTGCCTGAAAGGACCGCAAGCTCTTGCTGTGTCACTACTACAGCCACTACAGCAAAAATGACAAAAAAAACATCAACGAAAGTAATGAATGAAGATAAAATATCTTGATAGTGGTTATGGCTTATAGCTTCCCATTGACTCAAAGGGGACTTTTCCTTTTGTCAGTGTATTTTTTAAGCACTTTGTGTTGTTACTCTGTGTTGTGTTTCTGTTAGTGTCCTGGGAAGGTGTAAGGGGGACAGAGGTCGGTAAGTTTGGTCAGAATCAGGATCAAAATGCGGATTTTTAAAACAAAACAGACTTAATATGTGTTATAAGTATGTAATAAGCCATGAAATAACTCAAACCTATTAGATAAACATAAATGTTTAAGAATATAGCAGGTTATTCTCTCAGAAGAGAAGAGAGACTGGGCACACTTATGTTATATTCTCTTAGAAGAACACCAACCTACGTAAAAAAAACTATCAAAAGCAGCATAAACAACAACAACAGGTGTTCGTCGATACATTGGCATGTTATGAATGTCCCTTGGGCTCCGTCCCCAACACAACACTTGTCAAGGTCGCACTTTGCTAGCCTGTATGCCCACTTTGAACCCGTTCTCTCTTGATCGCTCAGTGCTGCCAGGCTTGGACCCTGACAAGCATGATCCTGCAGTCAGTCCCTCTGTTCCCATAGCATTGATCTGAGCGGTTTGTAGAGCTGCAAAGAGAGAGAGGAGAGAAGGGGGTCTTTGATAACCCACTGAAGAGGTTGAAGGGTGAATCACAGACCAAGATGGCCGACCCTGTTCTACAGACCCTGTGGTCAGCTTTGATATCAAAGCAGAGGTCCAAAGAACTGTGCTTTTTTTACTCTGTAAAGCCTGAAGTGACATATGACTGATATACTGTACCTGAATCCCAAGCCAGCCCCTATTACTCCTCCTGGAGGACATTTGAAACTTGTAGAGTATTTGATGTATAAAAATACTTAAAGTTCCTAATTTCCACCTTGAAATGTCAGAGTTGATGTAACATCACCCCTAAAAAAAATCTATTTAGGATCCACAAAATAATTCACATTTCCTCTTTCTGCAGGATTATTTGTCTGCTATAGCAAACTGCCTCAAATCAAGATCCTACATCTGTAGTTGCAAGCAGTAACGCAAATAAATCCACCCAGCCTATTAGAAAGCAAATTGTTAAAACATTTTTACAATTTTGCTTAACCCTATCCAGTTATCTTAGATCTACGGGAGAGGCTAGTAGGTAGAAAGGGCCAAGGGACTGATGTAGGGATTCAGCGTATGCTCCTCTGAGTGGTAGGCTACAGATGCAACCAGGTCACATGTGGCGTCTGTGGAGGAGACAACAGCCAGATGGTCACAGTGCCATTAGCGATTGACATTACCACCTCTGGGTTGCGTCATTAATTCCCGAGGTTGACGCTGGAATTTGTTAAATGCAAAAATGGAAAATAATGACTCGTCTAAAACTTTAAGTATTTACCATTCGTTTCGACACAGATGACTTGAGTGAGCACAGGGAAGAGGTTATACATAATAAATGCTATTTTCACAGCAGTCGCTTTGTTTTCTAATGCTACAAACCAAATAAAAATCGTTTTTTTTTATTTGCATACTTGTCTCTTGTTACCGTCCCCCTCTTTGCGCCAAGCGTATGCTTCCTTAAAGTGAACAGACAAGCCTGACTTGAATCACTTCGCTGCAAGGTGATTCGCTAGCTGTCTCCATCTTGCCTGACTACATTTTGAGATATTCATCAGGAAAATGGAACTCAGGAGGGAGAAGGGAATAAAGCCTACACCAGTTGTTAGACCTGACCTCGGTGGTCCATGTGTACAGGCTCCAGGCTTGGCCTCACTAGCCTGGCTGGGCCTTAAGAGCCCCAAGGACTGGCCTGGACCTCACTGGGGAGCCACTGATGGTTCTCTCTGAGAGACGGTGCCACCACCCCGGGGCCTCTCTCCTCCTCCTAAGACTGTGAGCAGATGGTTCAGGCCAAGCAGGATTGCACTGCCAGAGAGGGCAATGTAGAGAGAGAGGAAGAATAACATGGAAGAAGAAAATTGGATTCATGCCATGCTTGTAAAATGCAAAGCAAAACTGAGCTTTTCTTGGAATGTTGGTAGTGTGTGTGTGTGTGTGCGCTTGCATGTTCTTGCTTAAGAGTGTGTGTGTGGAGGTTCCTGCAGGGGTCTGATGTTGTCAGACAAGCTCGCTCTCCTCTGCCAGGGGGTGGCACCACAGACAGGAAGCAGTCCCCCTCCATGACAGCATGAATAGGAATTTCACATTGAATAACTGGGGCACCAGCTGAAATCCCAGAGGATACTTTTGTCCTCTCAGCTTGTATCACCCTCATGAAAATCATAATCATGTCTCAGAGAATGCCCTGCTCCCCCAACCACAAACGGAATGCAAATGGTGAAAGCAATATTGGGTGATTGCACTAAATACTGAACTTTCAACCCCATGTAAAATATTGTCACATTTGTTTACATAGTGCCAATCTTTGTTGGTCCTGTTTAGTCGACTGGATTCAATGCAATACGGAATGCAACAAACTCAAAACTAAAAAAAATATATATATATATATATATATATATATATATATATATATATATATATATATATATATACACAAAACCTTTATTTAACTAGGCAAGTCAGTTAAGAACAAATTATTATTTACAATGACGGCCTCCACTAAGCTAACAACAAAGATTCACAAGGTTGCCGTTTTTCCAGTACACTCTTGTGTACACTCACGCCCTGATCTATTTCACCTGTCCTTGTGATTGTCTCCACCCACTCCAGGTGTCGCTTATTTTCCCCAGTGTATTTATCCCTGTGTTTCCTGTCTCGCTGTGCCAGTTCGTCTTGTATGTTTCCAAGTCAACCAGCGGTTTTCCCGTTCTGCTTTTTGCAATTCTCCTTTTTCTAGTCCTCCTGGTTTTGACCCTTGCCTGTTTCTGGACTCTGTACCCGCCTGCCTGACCATTCTGCCTTCCTTGACCATGAGCCTGTCTGCCACTCTGTACCTCCTGGACTCTTCACTGGTTTTGACCTTTTTTCCTGTCCACGACCATTCTCTTGCCTACCCCTTTGGAATAATAAACATTGTAAGACTCCAACCATCTGCCTCCTGTATCTGCATTTGGGTCTCGCCTTGTGCCTTGATAACTCTCCCCTTTTTGAAAACCCCAATTGACCTGCAATGAATGGAAGAAATTGTCAGCTTGTTGCCTCGCAATTAACCAACTGTGGCGAAAACATATTATTAGCATAACTAAATGTCCCATGTTCACAAAGACCACTTCAAGGTGCCAAACGCAATTTTGAATGCTCATTTAGTTCTGTGGTGCGCTAACGATAGGTCACTAATGACTTTGAGAAAACACTTAATCTCTCCTCCAAGCCAATCAGAAGTTTAATTGTGTTAGCCCTATGAATTGCCGGTGTCTATCGCCGGGGTCAATGCTATGCGGCACGGTTACAAGGACACTAAATTAAATGTGCTTTTCAGTAGGGAATATTGAATGAGTATCTAGTCCCTCAGGAGTGTTAAATTAGTGTGGTGTGGTGGAAACGCCTGGCTAATAAAATAACATCTCAGAACGTGTCCTTGTGGACGACTGGTGCTGCATGTGACGAATTCTTGAGACACCTGCATAGGTGTATGTTAATGAGACCTCTGCCTGTTTACACAACGATTCCTCTCATTCAAAGACTTCAGTACCTATTCTACTTAGTTGCATACTTCGAATGTAGCTACACGGTATACCCTCCATAACCACACTACTGATCACTCTACTCTTAAGCCCCAGAAACAGCGCCATTTGACTCTGATGCAGAGAGAGAGAGAGAAGAGCCAGACATACAGTCTGAAAGCAATGTCCAAATCCCCCAAAAAGCAGCAGAGAGCTTGCAAATCAAACGTAAGAACAGATGACACCAAAATGGCAGCCAAACGAAACGCTGATCTTTATCCAAAAGTGATTAAGGCCCCCAGCCTTTCAGTAACGTGTCAGGGGCCAAGCAATTACTCCATCAAGTGGAGGGAGAAGCCTGTTTATGAGAAAGGGAGATAGCGAATGTTTGATGGCTCTATCCGAACACACACACACACTCTCCACAAATAGAGAGGTTTGATGGTTCTATTGCGAGTGGTGTGTGTGTTTCATGGCGTCTGTCGTTGGAAAACAGGATCCCTTTTCCTGTCATGATTTGACTTGACTGACATGTATGCTATAGAGCTGGCGGTAAGTGCATTTAATAAGCACCGTTCAAATGGTCCCCACACAATTACCTATAGCTTCCAATTGGCTTATTCACCCCCTCTCATCTCCCCTGTAACTATTCCCAAAGTTGTTGATGTAAATGAGAATGTGTTCTCAGTCAACTTACCTGGTAAAATAATGGTAAAATAAATAAATAGTGAGAGAAAAAAGTGTCTGTGTGTGTGTGTACATTTGTGTGCGAGAAAGAGAGAGACAGAGAAGCTACATGAGCTTGTAGCACTACGCCTAAACCCTGCTGAAACAAGGGGAAGCGCTGGCTGTTAAAAAGTCTGTTCGGTAGCGTGTTTACGCCGGCTCAGGTGGTAGGGGAAACGGTGGGAGATACCCCATTAAAATGTAACACAAATATAATGTGCAGCGTTGTACATTTCATGAGTCATTCCCTCAATCCCTCTCATGGCCAGCGGTCTCACACATAAACACACACACAGACATACTCAAACACACACATATACACACACCAGTGGAAGCTGGTGGGAGGATCTATAGGAGGACAGGCTCATTGTAATGGAACAGAGTGAAACATGTAGTTTCCATTTTTAATTCTGTTTGATACCGTTCCATTTATACCATCCCAGCCTCCTATAGATCTTCCCACCAGCCTCCACTGATAAACACACAGACACACATACTCACGTACACACACACATGCACGCACGGGGAGATTGTTCAAGATTGACGTCAAAATTGGACATCTGTCTATGTCTATGTCCTGAGGACATCTGGAAATGCCTTCAAAACCGGCCACTAGTGGCAACAGAGTGGTATTACCATCAAGAAGGCTTGGGTTTTGATAGGGCGTTGTGGACGGGGTTTGTGGATGGGCGTAATCCCATGGGTTAAGGTTTGGGGCATGGTAAAAACATTAAGTTGAACCACTCATTTTGAATGGTTAATGTTTGGGAATGGTAAAAAACATTTTGTTTAACCACTTATTCTGAATGGTTAATGTAAAGGTTAAGGTTTGGGACAGGGTTCAAACAAAACAATTGGATCAAATTGGATCAAATCAATTGGAGCAACTTCAAAATGTGATGGTTTTAGAATGTGGATGAACGTATAATTCTGCAGTGAGACTGTGAGAGCTTGATGTGTACGCTTGCCAGCACACACACACACACACACACACACACACACACACACACACACACACACACACACACACACACACACACATATTTTTGGCCTTCAGCTGA
Organism: Oncorhynchus mykiss; assembly: GCF_057628025.1. Taxonomy (NCBI): domain Eukaryota; kingdom Metazoa; phylum Chordata; class Actinopteri; order Salmoniformes; family Salmonidae; genus Oncorhynchus; species Oncorhynchus mykiss. The sequence goes on along the minus strand of NC_143034.1, from coordinate 25,484,729 downwards.
TACAGCCCTCATCTCCTTTATAAAATCCTTATTGATTCTCCTCATTCACAGCAAAGCAAGATATATACAGTAGTGGTCTGTGGAGCCAGCCCAAGGTTAAGTTTACAAATCATTACTTATTTAAATACTGCCAGGCGGAGTAAGTAGCTTAATACAACAGACAGGAAACGAGTATGAGTATGAGAGAGAAGGTCTGGATGGAGCTTTACCTGTTCACCATTATAGCGATTGTGATTCTTATGGAGAACTAGTGAGGTAGCCAAGCCAAGGTTTCCCTTTTGCATTCTCCCTCCCTCTACCTCCCTCCCTACTTTCTCCTCTAACACTCCTTGCTGCCTCTTTTTCGCTAGTTCTTTCCTATTCTACAATCCATTGCTTTCCCCTACCTCCACCTCTGTCTGCCCTCCTCTGTCCTCCCTTCATTTCTATCTCTCCCTCCCACACATCCCTCTCTCCCCTCTTGCTCATTCTCTCTCAATCAAGCCTCTGTCCTTTGACAGTGTATCCTTTCTTTCTTTCTCTCCATCCCTTCCATCCCTCTCTCTCTCTATCACTCCACAGCCCTCACGCCCTTTTCCCTCTTTCCTCCCCACTCTCTCCCCATCCCCCTCTCTTATCTTTGTCTAACTCCTCTACCATCTCTCTCCACCCCGTCTCTCTTCCTCCCTCCTCCCTCCTCTCTCTCTCCCTACAGCAGAAGGGAGTTGAGTTAGTTATACACTGCCAGGAGGAGGCCTAATTAAAATAAATGTACATTTCCTGAATGTTCGTTAAACCGGAATGGAGGTGCTTATCTGTTTGGAATTTTAATTAAAGACCTCCCATGAAATGTGGAATGAGAGCGTTCTCATCTATCACTACTATTGTTTTTTCAAATGTGACTGATTGATCACACCACTGTCATAGGCTATTACACAAATACACCTGAAACATACATAACACAGACAATAATTTTTTTCATTTAACTAATCCAGCTCAAGAGAAATTGCTGTTTTTAATACATTTAGAAGATGTAGCCATTCACACCATTATGTGGCACATTCCTACACAACATTCTTCTATCATTATCTGAAGTCATTATGCGGTGGCATTCCACTTCATAATCACCTGTCACAAACACTTTCCAATTTCAACTTCAAAGTCCAGCGATAGAAGAGTGCTACCATAACAACTTAAATGTTTCTGAAATGTCCCTGTAAATTCCAGTGCCGTTTTGAATGGATATTTTCTGGAAACCAAAGAGTAACATTTAACCAGGCACAGCTATCATTGGGATGGATACAACTCTCTACCAGACCATGACGTTTGGTGAGACTGGGTCACAGCTGCTGTTGCTCACAACAAAATGCACCATGACCAGTGTGTACCCTATTGTCCAAACTGGAGACCGGCATTTTCTACTTGTTTTACGATTCGGTGGTCTGACATGTGGGAACAAAGCATGATGATACGTGCTGGAGTGTGATAATAGGTTTTCATAAATGTTGTTCTATCCAATATGTCTTATCATCTCTGATGAGATCATCAGACACAGACATACAGTAGATAAAAACCTAGGCATAACAGCAGGCATAACAACATAACAAACATATGAGTTTATTATACAGTACAAACAGATCAGAGTCACACTAATATAACCCTAATCCCTGGCAAACAGGAACTCTGGAAAAGCTAACTTATTACTAAGTTAAAGTGTCATCAAAAGTGTTCTCTCAATGCTCTCTATATCTGCTCTGTATGTTTGACATTTCCAGAGTGAGGGCACAAGCTGTATCCTTCTCTTACATTACATTACGGTCGCCCTTTTTCTCTTCCCGTGGTGCAACTGGCTCGCAGGCTGGCGCTAGGTCTTGGAGTTAGTCAAGCGAATCAAACGCTATCTGGCTGCCCAGTAGAATCCTTGGTGGCGGTTTGAACGTGCACACTGAGGAAGAAGGATAAAAGCCCTAGCCAGGCCTGGCGGACCCAGACACTCTCTCTCTCTCTCTATGACTCCATCTTATCTTCTGTCTTGAGTGGTGAGATATCTCCATCCTTTTCTCTACCTTCAACTTTGAACCGTGAACCTCTGACTAGAAACTTCAATGTCTCTCATGGTACATTAATCACAGGACAAATACTTAAAGAGTAAAGGACTAAAATACAAGAAGGTTAAGGAGTAAGGGACAGAGAAAATGCAGGATGATGTGATGTGAGACCAGGTTTGGAGATATACTGGGTCGTTGGTATGGTCTAATGCACAGTGTTCATCAGGGTAGAAGACATAAGTAGACTAGGGTCTAAGAAAAAGGCCATAAGTGGAGAGTACACTACAATAGAAGTAGCAAGACAACTGAATGGTCTAAATATATTCTTCAAAGTGCAATTAGATTAATCTTCCACGTCTTCTCTGACTGAACACCACCTCCACCCGCTACAAAATAAATCCTGAACACTTGATCTTTCCCATTTAACAACTGACACATCATTTGTGGTTACTGAGACATCTGTTCATTAACACAGTACTTAATTTTGTTTATCTGTCGGCCCCAGCCTCAAACTCAGGCCCTGTGTGTAGCTAACTGACACTCTCTACCCATTAATCGCCATTTACCCATTGTTGTTGTTGTCTTAAGCCGTTTACCCGTTGTTGTCTTAGCCCTTCCAATCAATACCTGTGATTGCTTTATGCCTCCCTCTAATGTCAATATGCCTTGTATACTGTTGCTTAGGGTAGCTTTCATTGTTTTGTTTTTCTGCGGAGCCCTTGTCCCGCTCTACATGCCTCGGTCAGCTCCCTTGCCCCACTCCCCACACATGCGGAGACCGCACCTAGCTTGACTGGTGCCTCCAGAGACGCAGCCCCTCTCATCGTCACTCAATGACTAGGTTTACCTCAACTGTACTCGCACCCTACCATGCCCTTGTCTGTGCATTATGCCCTGTATCTATCCTACCATGCCCAGAAGTCTGTTCAGAACAGTTCTTATAGCCTTTAGCTGTACCTAGCATTTTCACTTTTGGATGAAAAGCGTGCCCAGAGTAAACTGCCTGCTACTCAGTCCCAGATGCTAATATATGCATATTATTTGTAGTATTGGATAGAAAACTGTTTGAATGATGTCTGTGAGTATAACAGAACTCACATGGCAGGCGAAAACCTGAGAAAAATCCAACCAGGAAGTGGGAAATCTGAGGTTTGTAGTTTTTCAACTCAGCCCCTATTGAAGATACAGTGGGATATTGGTCAACTTGCACTAAGGCTTCCACTAGATGTCAACAGTCTTTAGAACATTGTTTCAGGCTTCTACTGTGAAGGGGGGCTACATGAGAGGGGAATGAGTCAGAGGTCTGGCAGAGAGCCTCTCGTTCCATTGCTTTTCTAAAGACAAAGGAATTCTCCGGTTGGAACATTATTGAATATTTATGTTAAAAACATCCTAAAGATTGATTCTATACTTTGTTTGATAGGTTTCTACGACCAGTAATATAACTTTATGGACTTTTCGTCCGACCTTCCCGCTGGACTTGCACGCGCGTTTGGATTTATCGAACAAATCAAACATTTATTGTGGAACTGGGATTCCTGGGAGTGCATTCTGGTGAAGATCATCAAAAGTAAGGGAATATTTATAATGCTATTTCTGACTAATGTTGACTGCACAACATGGCGGATATTTCTTTGGCTGGATTGGGCTCTGAGCGCCGTACATAGATTATTGCATGGAATGCTTTTTCCATACGTTTTTTTTTTTAAAATCTGTCACAGCGGTTGCATTAAGGAGAAGTGTATCTAAAGTTCCATGTATAATAGTTGTATCCATTATCAATGTTTATTATGAGTATTTCTGTAAACTAATGTGGCTCTCTGAAAAATCACCACATGTTTTGAAACTACTGAACATAACACGCCAATGTAAAATAGGATTTTTGGATATACATATGCACTTTATCGAACAAAACATACATGTAGTGTGTAACATTTAGTCCTATGAGTGTCATCTGATGAAGATCATCAAAGGTTAGTGATTAATGTTATCTATATTTGTGCTTTTTGTGACTACTCTCTTTGGCTGGAAAATGGCTCTGTTTTTCTGTGACTTGGTAGTGACCTAACATAATCGTTTGTGGAGCTTTCGCTGTTTCTGTCTCTCACTTTTGCCGCTTGTTATAGACCCCCCTCAGCACACAGCTGTGCCCTGGACACCATATGTGAATTCATTGGCCCCCATCTATTGTCAGAGTTCATACTGTTAGGTGACCTAAACTGGGATATATTAACATCCCGGCCGTCCTACTATCTAAACTAGATGCCCTCAATCTCAAGCAAAATATCGAGGAACCTACCAGGTACAACCCCAAATCCATAAACATGGGCACCCTCATAGATATTATCCTGACCAGCTTAAAATCTAAATACACCTCTGCTGTTTTCAACCAGGATATCAGTGAACACTGCCTCATTGACTGCGTCCGTTATGGGTCTGCGGTCAAAAGACCACTCTTCATCACTGTCAAATGCTCCATAAAACACTTCTGAAAGCAGGCCTTTCTAGTCAACCTTGCCCGGGTATCCTGGAAGGATACTGACCCAATCCCATCAGTAGAGGATGCCTGGTTGTTCTTCAAAAGTTCCTTCCTCACAATCTTAAATAAGCATGCCCCTTTCAAAAAATGTAGACCTAAGAACAGATATAGCCCTTGGTACACTCAAGACTTGACTGCCCTTGACCAGCACAAAAACATCCTGTGGTGCACTGCACTAGCTTCGAATTGTCCACGGGATATGCAACTTTTCAGGGAAGTCAGGAACCAATATTCACAGTCAGTTAGGAAAGCAAAGGCAAGCTTTTTCAAACAGAAATTTGCATCCTGTAGCACTAAATCCAAAAAGATTTGGACACTGTAAAGTCCATGGAGAATAAAAGCAACTCCTCTCAGCCAGCTGCCCACTGCACTGAGGCTAGGAAACACTGTCACCACCGATAAATTCATGATAGTCGAGAATTTCAAAAATAATTTCTCTATGGCTGGCCACGCTTTCCACCTGGTTACCCCAACCTCGGCCAACAGCTCACCCCCCCCCCCCCCCCCCGCTTCTCCTTCACCCAAATCCAGACAGCTGACGTCCTGAAAAAGTTGCAAAATCTGGAAACCTACAAATCAGCTGGGCTAGACAATCTGGACCCTCTCTTCCTAAAATGATCCGCCGCCATTGTCGCAACCCCTATTACTACTCTGTTCAACCAATCTTTCGTATCGTCTGAGATTCCTAAAGATTAGAAAGCGGCCGTGGTCATCCCTCTCTTCAAAGGGGAAGACACTCTAGACCCAAACTGTTACAGATCTATATCCATCCTGCCCTGCCTTTCTAAAGTCTTCAAAAGCCAAGTGAACAACCAGACCACCGACCATTTCGAATCCCACCGTACCTTCTCCGCTATGCAATCCGGTTTCCAAGCTGGTCACAGCTGCACCTCAGCCACGCTCAAGGTACTAAACAATATCCTAACCACCATCAATAAAATAAAGTACTGTGCCGCTGTCTTCATCGACCTGGCCAAGGCTTTTTACTCTGTCAATCACCGTATTCTTATCGGCAGACTCAACAGCCTTGGTTTCTCTAATGACTGCCTCGCCTGTTTCACCAACAACTTCGCAGTCAGAGTTCAGTGTGTCAAATCGGAGGGCCTGTTGTCCGGACCTCTGGCAGTCTCTATGGGGGTGAAACGGTTAAATTCTCAGGCCGACTCTTTTCTCTGTATACATCAACGGTGTCGCTCTTGCTGCAGGTTAAGCCCTGATCCTCCTCTACGCAGACGACACCATTCTGTATACATCTGGCCCTTCTTTGGACACTGTGTTAACTAACCTCCAAACAAGCTTCAATGCCATACAACACTCCTTCCGTGGCCTCCAACTGCTCGTAAAAGCTAGTAAAACCAAATGCATGCTTTTCAACTGATCACACTGCCCTCGCCCGCCCGCCCGACTAGCATCACTACATTGGACGATTCTGACTTAGAATATGTGGACAACTACAAATACCTAGGTGTCTGGCTAGACTGTAAACTCTCCTTCCAGACTCATATTAAGAATCTCCAATCCAAAATTATCTAGAATCGGCTTCCTATTTCACAACAAAGCCTCCTTCACTCATGCTGCCAAACATACCCTCGTAAAACTGACTATCCTGCCGATCCTTGACTTCTGCGATGTCATATACAAATTTTCATTCAATTTGCTGAGTAAAGTGTTGGAGGCTGTCTATCACAGGGCCATCCATGTTGTCACCAAAGCCCCATTTACAACCCACCATTGTGACCTGTCTTCTCTCATAGGCTGGTTCTCGTTACATATTCGTCGCCAAACCCACTGGCTCCAGGTCATCTACAAGTCTTTGCTAGGTAAAGCTCCCCCTTATCTCAGCTCACTGGTCACCATAGCAACACCCACCCGTAGCACGCACTACAGCAGGTATATTTCACTGGTCATCCCCAAAGCCAACACCTCCTTTGGCCTCAATTCCTTTCAGTTCTCTGCTGCCAATGACTGGAACGAAATACACAAATCACTGAAGTTGGAGACTTATCTCCCTCACTAACTTCAAGCATTGGCTGTCAGAACAGCTTACTGAACGCTGCAGTTATACACAGCCCATCTGTAAATATCCCATCCAACCAACTACCTACCCCATCCCCATACTATTTTTTTTGCACACCAGTATCTCTACTTGCACATCCTCATCTGCACATATATCACTCCAGTGTTATTTGCTAAATTGTAATTATTTCACCACTATGGTCTATTTATTGCCTTACCTCCTTACTTCATTTGCACACACATTACACATATTTTCTATTGTGTTACTGACTGTATGCTTGCTTATCCCATGCTTTATCTTGGCAAGGTCGCAGTTGTAAATTATAACTTGTTCTCAACTGGTTAAATAAAGGTGAAATAAATATATTCTACTATATTCTTCCAGTGAGGGACAGGAATTAGCTTGGAGTTGGTCTTTTCTCATCTTCTCCTCTTTTTCCTCTTTTTCACAGCTTAGGTATTTTTCTCTTTTCCCCCTGTCAGGCAGAGATAGGTGAGGGAAAGAAAAAGGGAGGGAGTCTTTCTTCACCAAAGGCATACCAGTGTGTGTCATTGTGAGTCTTCCTCAGAGGTGACACGGCGAGACGACAGCAGGACACCTGATTAACGCTGAGCCGCATCTCCTAACATTTTTATTCAATTTTTTTCAACGTTGTCTCCCTGTCTGTCACCTTGCTGGAGCAGCAGACTGATATGTCCAATATGGAGGATGTGTGGTAAAAAATAAAGAGAAAACTGTTAAAAATGTGTTACCGATAGTGTGCCGTTGTAGTCATAGGATCTGTCAGGTGCAATTAAAAATGCAATACTTGTTCCTTTAAGTGGCCTGCATTGAGATATGCTTTCTCCCTCAGCAGGTGACACCGGGGGAAATGGTCGCTGTCATCCATCAACTAAGTGATCCATTGGCTCAACATGATACGGCCCACCAATAATGCGGCTAGACTTGGCGGGGGCCACCCGCCAGCATTAATATCCTGATAAAACAGTGTCAGGGTGGTAGACGACGTCTGGTGAGTGTTACCATGCCAATCCTCTCCCACCATCCCACCAGCCACGATGCCATCCATTATTGCTATTTGCGACTCTTTATGATTGATCAGCCATTTTGGAGAATCGCTTTGGCAGTTGTTGTTCCCTGCACTTTTTGTGATTTATGTCTTTCCAGAGTAAACGATGAGAGATGTTAGCGAATCACAGAGCCAAAGGGGATGAAAACAGTGTGCTAAATACACTTACTGTAACACAGTCTGTCTGTCACAGATTCATTTCCATTATCTTCCCTGTTGAGAGACATGGTCCTGAAGGTGAATGTGTACATTATTTAAATGGCAGAAAATGTATATCTATTTCCAAATGTACAATTAAAAAGAGCCCTGTTGGTTAAAATAGACCTGGGAATGATAAAATGAATTCATTGAATTTCAGAGCATTGAGAATAATAAAAGGGGAAAGTGTTTGAATATAAAATTATAATATATATATATATATATATAAAAATATAGAAATTATATTTAGAAGTCTATTTCTCCATCTTAAAAACACAACTCAGCCAGAAACAACAAAAATATTATACAGAATATTGCTACAGTGTCCGTATTATGAGAGCATACTGTAACTCGGTGAAAGTTTGATGTTAGATAATACACACAGTTGATGTAAATTGGAAAACATGGTGACTCAGTCATGCAGAAACTCACTCTTCAGCTGTCATTATTGTACACAGGCCCTGAAGGTCTATCCATTGGCTCATTCAGGTCTGGCATGGGTCACTTATACACAGTGCTTTTGTGGATTCCTGATTGTTTTCTTTCCATTCTCCCTCTTCTGTTCCAGCCTTTGTCTCTGATGGCCTGGAAGGGAAATGTGGTTCTTTCCCCTGCAGACATTTTCAGATGGGCCAATGCAAACAACAGATTTTCGCTTTTTCTGCTCTTGTTTCGGTTCAGTTCCCTGGCCTGAAGGTTGGTTCTGTCTGACAGAAGATTCAGATCTAAATAACGCTAAATAGGCCGTCATTGTAAATAAGAATGTATTCTTAACTCACTTGCCTAGTTAAATAAAGGTTAAATAAAAAACATTAAAATACATTGCAGTCTTGTTAATACAATATCATTCATCACATTTGTTTGGATCCCAGAGCATTCCTCCTTTGCCAAAATAATTAATCAAACTGACAGGTGTGGCATGTGTCAAAATAAAAAGCAACTCTAAAATGTGCAGTTTTGTCACATAACACAATAACACAGATGTCTAAGGTTGAGGGAGCATGCAATAGGCATGGTGAATGCAGGAATGTCCACCAGAGCTCTTGCAAGATAATTAAATGTTAATTTCACTACCATAAGCCGCCTCCAACGTCGTTTTAGTGAGTTAGGCAGTACGTCCAAGCGGCCTCACAACCGCAGACCACGTGGTCTGGGTGATGAGAGGTGTTGGGTTTGTGCCAGACAAAGCTTCTTCCTTGATGGCCAAAAAGCTACATTTTTTGTCTCATCTGACCAGAGTACCTTCTTCCATATGTTTGGGAGTTTCCCACATGCCTTTTGGCGAACACAAAACGTGTTTGCTTATTTTTTTCATTTAGCAATGGCTTTTTCCTGGCCACTTTTCCGTAAAGCCCAGCTCTCTGGAGTGTACGGCTTAAAGTGGTTCTATGGACAGATACTCCAGCCTCCGCTGTGGAGCTTTGCAGCTACTTCAGGGTTATCTTTGGTCTCTTTAATGCCCTCCTTGACTGGTCCGTGAGTTTTGGTGGGCGGCCCTCTCTTGACAGGTTTGTTGTGGCGCCATAGTCTTTCCATTTTTTTTATAATGGATTTAATGGTGCTCTGTGGGATGTTCAAAGTTTCTGATAATTTTCTATAACCCAACCCTGATCTGTACTTCTCCACAACTTTGTCCCTGACCTGTTTGGAGAGCTCCTTGGTCTTCATGGTGCCGCTTGCTTGGTGGTGCACCTTGCTTAGTGGTGTTGTAGACCCTGGGGCTTTTCAGAACAGCTGTATATATTGAGATAATGTGACAGATCGTGTGACACTTAGATTGCACACAGGTGGACTTTATTTAATTCATTATGTGACTTCTGAAGGTAATTGGTTGCACCATATCTTATTTAGGGGCTTCATAGCAAAGGGGGTGAAAAAATATGCACGCGCCACTTTTCCGTTAAGAATTCTTCCGAATTTTTTGAAACAAATAATTGTTTTTGTTTCACTTCACCAATTTGAGCTATTTTGTGTATGTCCATTACATGAAATCCAAATAAAAATCAATTTAAATGACATGTTGTAATGTAACAAAATAGGAAAAACACCAAGGGGGTGTGTCACACCCTGACCATGTTTTGCTTGTATGTTTATATGTTTTGGTTGGTCAGGGTGTGAGCTGAGTGTGCATTCTATATTACATGTCTAGTTTGTCTAGTTCAATGTTTGGCCTGATATGGTTCTCAATCAGAGGCAGGTGTTCGTCATTGTCTCTGATTGGGAACCATATTTAGGTACCTGTTTGGTGTTGGGTTTTGTGGGTGATTGTCCTTGTTCCTATCTCTGTGTTACTTTGCACCAGTATTAGGCTGGTTCGGTTTTCGTGTTACGTTTATTGTTTTTGTATTTGATTCGTGTTTACCTTGTTTTATTAAACATGGATCACAGTAGGCACGCCGCATTTTGGTCTGACTCTCTTTCACGTAAAGAAAACTGTGACAGAATCACCCACCAACCAAGGACCAAGCGGCGTGGTAAACGACAGCGACGACAGCAGTAGCAACAACAGCGGCCGGTATCACAGGACTCCTGGACATGGGAGGAGATACTGAACGGAGAGGGACCCTGGGCACAAGCTGGGGAATCTCGCCGCCCCAAAGCAGAGCTGGAGGCAGATCTCCCGTGCTTACCCACAGCCCGGTTCAACCTGTGCCTGCACTCTGGAGGGTCCAGGCTAGAGTGGTTGTCCAGCCTGGGGAAGTGGTGCTAAGGTTGCGCACCAGAGCTCCAGTGCTCCCCCACAGCCCGGTCTTTCAGGTGCCTCCTCCTAACACCAAGCCTCCTGAAGGTCTCCCCAGCCTGGTGGTTCCTGTGGCAGCCCCACGCACCAGGCTGTCTCTGTCTCCTCCCTGCAGGTGGTCCTGTCTGTCCGGCGCTGCTGCCGGAGTCTCCCGCCTGTCCGGCGCTGCTGCCGGAGTCTCCCGCCTGTCCGGCGCTGCTGCCGGAGTCTCCCGCCTGTCCGGCGCTGCTGCCGGAGTCTCCCGCCTGTCCGGCGCTGCTGCCGGAGTCTCCCGCCTGTCCTGCGCTGCCAGAGCCTTCCTCTCCAGCATTGCCGGAGCTTCCCGTCTGCCCAGCGCCGCCAGTGCCGCCAGTCTGCAAGGGGCCGCCAGTCTGCAAGGGGCCGCCAGTGCCGCCAGTCTGCAAGGTGCCGCCAGTCAGCCAGGGGCCGCCAGTCTGCAAGGTGCCGCCAGTCAGCCAGGGGCCGCCAGTCAGCCAGGGGCCGCCAGTGCCGCCAGTCTGCAAGGGGACGCCAGTCTGCAAGGGGCCGCCAGTGCCGCCAGTCTGCCAGGGGCCGCCAGTGCCGCCAGTCTGCCAGGGGCCGCCAGTGCCGCCAGTCTGCCAGGGGCCGCCAGTGCCGCCAGTCTGCCAGGGGCCGCCAGTGCCGCCAGTCTGCCAGGGGCCGCCAGTGCCGCCAGTCTGCCAGGGGCCGCCAGTGCCGCCAGTCTGCCAGGGGCCGCCAGTGCCGCCAGTCTGCCAGGGGCCGCCAGTGCCGCCAGTCTGCCAGGGGCCGCCAGTACCGCCAGTCTGCCAGGGGCCGCCAGTCTGCCAGGGGCCGCCAGTGCCGCCAGTCAGCCAGGGGCCGCCAGTGCCGCCAGGGGCCAGAGCTTCCGCCCCTCTGCCCAGAGCTTCTGCCCCGAGCCGCCGCCCCTCTGTCCCGAGCCGCCGCCCCTCTGTCCATTGAGAAGGGTCGCCGTGGTTAGGAGGCCACGGAAGCAGACAATAAAGCGGACTAAGAACTGAGCTGAGTGGGCATTCTGTTACATGTCTAGTTTGTCTAGTTCTATGTTTGGCCTGATATGGTTCTCAATCAGTGGCAGGTGTTCGTCATTGTCTCTGATTGGGAACCATATTTAGGTAGCCTGTTTGGTGTTGGGTTTTGTGGGTGATTGTCCTTGTTCCTATCTCTGTGTTACTTTGCACCAGTATTAGGCTGTTTCGGTTTTCGTGTTACGTTTATTGTTTTTGTATTTGATTCGTGTTTACCTTGTTTTATTAAACATGGATCACAGTAGCCACGCCACATTTTGGTCTGACTCTCTTTCACGTAAAGAAAACCGTGACAGGGTGAATAATTTTGCAAGGCACTATATGTATTCCCAGTCATGTGAAATCCATAGTTTAGGACCTAATGAATTTATTTAAATTGACTAATTTACTTTTTTATTTTATTTAACTCCTATTTTACTAGGTAAGCTGACTGAGAACACATTCTCATTTACAGTAACAAGTTGGGGAATAGTTACAGGGGAGAGGAGGGGCGGATGATTAGGTGGCTGAGATGGTATGAGAGCCAGATTAAGAATTTTGCCAGGACCGGGGTTAACAACCCTACTCTTACGATAAGTGCCATGGGATCTTTAGTGACTCCAGAGAGTCAGGACACCCATATAACATCCCATCTGAAAGACAACACCATACACATGACAATGTCCCCAATCAATGCCCTGGGGCTTTGAGATTTTTTATTTAGTATTTTAGGATGCCTCCTTCTGGCCCTCCAACACCACTTCCAGCAGCATTTGGTCTCCCATCCAGGGACTAACCAGGACCGACCTTGCTTAACTTCAGAAGCATTTGCTGCTGGCAAATGAACTGTAACTCAGTAAAATCTTTGAAATGGTTGAATGTTGGGTTTATATTTTTGTTCAGTGTATAATCCCATAACGTTTAGCAAGGCAACGGCTTGCAAGGCTACCTCATCCTTATTCCAAAGCAATGAACCAGAGTTTAAAATAATATGACCATACAACTTTTATTTACATTGCTTCCTATATGGTAAATTAAGGAAGGGTCCCAACCATCTCCCCAGTTGGCTTTCAAACTAGAAACTACTTTAAGAGGCAGCAGAGGTACATCATAAGAAACATACTAGACTAATCCGGTAAAAACAACCTCAAAAAGCTACGTGGGTCAATAGAAAATGTACCCCGGTCCTTACTTTGCGAATTGGGCAAATATCCCAATTACATTGTAAATAAAATAATTCAAATGGAACTTTTCCCATTGCAATAAAGACATAACAAACTTTATAAAGTAAGCCATGTTTACTGACAGTATTGCCTGAACCCTAATCTCTCGTGGACAGACTATGTAAACATAAATGGTACCGTAGATCTGTCATGATATAACAGGATGTGTGAGATCAGCAGCATTAGTTCCGGTGCTTGGGTTTTTCGTCACTGGCGAATTGGACAAATCAGGAATTTTGCAGGTGTTAGAAGGGGAGGGGACATCTGTCCCATAGACTTGCCCGTAACTTGCAAAGAGAGAACGAAGAGCTCCAACCTCTATCTATTTTCATAACACGTATGGACTCAGAGCTTAATCGAGCATCTGACCAATTACGAAACACCTAAACCCAAACCAAGACCCATCGACAGTTTCCTTATGTGTTTTTGGATGATATAGCTAGTCTGCACGTCACTTCAATCAAGGTTTTCTGGTCAATTAATAAGTTCAAATCTCTTTCTGAGTTTTCATGATGAAGCCTTTTATCTGAAATGTGAAAATTAAGGTGACCAAGAGGTATTTGTCAAGGGTTCTTCTGGCGGCCTTGGCCTTTTAGAAGACAGTTAACACACGCCAACCCCCTGTCACCCTTTCAACCTCAGCCTGCCATGTGAAGACTAATGTAGGCTCATCACGTTAGCTCTGTATTAACCTGTAGTGATGCCCATTCCGTGAACGGGACCGTTTTCATCATCTGACACTAATTAGCATAACGCAACGGACATAAATCTTCCTAGAAAATATTCCTATTCATGAAAATCTCAAGTGAAATATATTGGAACACAGCTTAGCCTTTTGTTAATCACCCTGTCATCTCAGATTTTCAAAATATGCTTTACAGCCAACACTAGACAAGCATTTGTGTAAGTTTATCATAGCCTAGCATAGCATTATGCCTCGCTAGTAGCAAGGCATAATGTCACCACAACACCAAAAAATATTCCAAATTAGCTCCATAATATCGACAGAAACATGGCAAACGTTGTTTAGAATCCATCCTCAAGGTGTTTTTCTAATATCTATTCGATAATATATCAGTTGGGACAATTAGTTTTTCACTCTGAACGATTGGAGTAATGGCTACCTCTGTATTTTACGCGAGAATCTCTCTCGGAGCTACCATGTGACCATTTACGCAATGTGACTGCCTACAGCTATTCTTCAACAGAAATGCGTAAAACTACGTCACAATGCTGTAGACACCTTGGGGAATACGTAGAAAGCGTAAGCTCGTTGATGGTACATTCACAGCTGAATAGGGAGTCATTGGAACGCAGCGCTTTCAAAACCTGGGGCACTTCCGGATTGGATTTTTCTCAGGCTTTCGCCTGCAACATCAGTTATGTTATACTCACAGACAATATCTTTAAAGTTTTGGAAACATTAAGTGTTTTCTATCCAAAGCAGTCAATTATATGCATATTCTAGCATCTTTTCCTGACAAAATATCCCGTTTAAAGCGGGAACGTTTTTTTTCTTCCAAAAATGAAAATACTGCCCCCTAACACCAAGAGGTTTTAAGCCAGCTCTCATGGAAGTGGACACAACTCACACACTCCGAGTTTCACATTGACACATGTATGCAAGTGTACATTGACATTAGCAGTATTCTCTCACACAATCACCCTATCTCAACAACCACACACACATATTAAACCCTGCTCACCGCCGTGGGTGACCCTTTTCTTCCCCATCCCTAATAGAAGCTGAGAGAGAAATATATAGGCAATTCACCTTAAGTGAGTTTGTGAAACAAAGGCCCAGACAGAGAATTTCTTCCATTCTTTCATGCCTGGGTATTTCCATATGTCCCCAATAGCTCCCCTACCCATCCATCACATTTCACTGTGGGCTAGACAGCTGTCCAGAGCTAACGCATACTCACAGTCCAGCAGTCGGTCAAATTTAATGTAATGCCATAATTCCTTAGCAGTCAAGGCGGGCAAACAGATAGGTGAAATTCAGTATATATCTTTCCTTCAAACCTTATTCAAGGGTTGAATAGGCTTCTTTATTTATGTGGGGGTGGGGGATTTAATATTTGTGTAAGTGCTCATGGTATCGTATCACGTGTGTGTCTTTGTATCACATGTATGCATGTATTTGCGTGAGAGAGAGAGAGAGAGAGAGAGGCAAAGAGGCACAGCCATGTTGATACAACATGTTTAAGATTAATTAAAGGATCTTGCTCTGGCTTTTGCTTTAAGATGTGATGTCATGTGATGTTAGCTCACCAAGAAGCCCCACCACAGTACACTGTTGACTCACTACTGGATAATGACATGCATTTACTCAACCCAATCCCATTTGCCCTTTAAGGACATTGCAGTATGAACAAAATAGCAAAGAGGCATCTTATGTTGCCACTACAACTAAATAACGTATTAGAGTATGGTATAAAATGTCTGCCTATTTGCCAAATAAATATCTTATAAGCTTTAAGATAAAGACCTTTTGAACACCCAGTAAGGAACTCCTTTGTGGTTTGAGGTTAATATTTTTATTTCACCTTTATTTAAGTAGGCAAGTCAGTTAAGATGGTGAGGAAATTACTTTTAAAGAACGACCAGGCATCTTCGACTGACGGGATGAGTTCAGTATCCTTCCAGGATACCCTGGCCAGGTCGATTAGAGAGGCCTGCTCGCTGAAGTGTTTAAGGGAGCGTTTGACAGTGATGAGGGGTGGTCGTTTGACCATGGACCCATAGCGGATGCAGGCAATGAGGCAGTGTTCGCTGAGATCCTGATTGAAAACAGCAGAGGTGTATTTGGAGGGCAAGTTGGTCAGGATAACATCTATGAGGTTGCCCATGTTTACGGATTTAGGGTTGTACCTGGTGGTTTCCTTGATAATGTGTGTGAGATTGAGGGCATCTAGCTTAGATTGTAGGACTGCTGGGATGTTAAGCATATCCCAGTTTAGGTCACCTAACAGAATTAACTCTGAAGATAGATGGGGGCAATCAATTCACATATGGTGTCCAGGGCACAGCTGGGAGCGGAGGGGGGTCTATAACAGGCGGCAACAGTGAGAGACTTTTTTCTGGAGAGATTCATTTTTTAAATTAGAAGCTCGAACTGTTTGTGCATAGACCACTAAAGTATGACATAACTTTTCAAGCTATCTCTGCAGTAGAATGTAACTCCTCCCTCTTTGGCAGTTCTATCTTTATGGAAAATGTTGTAGTTGGGGATGAAATCTCAGAATTTTTGGTGGCCTTCCTAAGCCAGGAATCAAACACGGCAAGGACATCAGGGTTGGTGGAGTGTGCTAAAGCAGTGAGTAAAACAAACTTAGGGAGAATGCTTCTGCCGTTAACATGCATGAAACCAAAGCTTTTTTGATTACATAAGTCAACAAATGAGAGTGCCTGGGGACATGCAGGGCCTGGGTTTACCTCCACATCACCCGAGGAACAAAGGAGGAGTAGGATGAGGGTACGGGTAATCTACACAGCTCTTTATCCCATGGTGAGGAACACTTCTCTGTGTGGCTGTGCCATATCTAATGCATAATGTAATTTCAGATAAGGAGTCTACAGGGAATAGAGCATTGCTGATGGGATACTGTCCTGACAAACTGGACTCTGGTGTGTGTGTGTGTGTGTGTGTGTGTGTGTGTGTGTGTGTGTGTGTGTGTGTCCAACAAGCTGTTCTCACCATCCCCATTAGAGCTATACTAGGCCTAGACTTTTCCATTCGGAGAGTGAGAAATCAATGTTTCCAGCATGAATGTGAATGTTCATGGCACAGCACAATACTCTGATGGCTCTGTATAGACAGATTGAAATGCCATGTGTTCACAGTGACGTGGATAATATTAAACAGAGCAAAGCACAGCAAACGAGGACAAACTCATCACCCAAATCATGGTACATGTGGATATCAGTTGTTAGGTGACTGACAGTGATTGGTACCACATGGTAATCCCTGTCCTGTCAATTCCCAGGAGTACAAGGGCTAGGCTTCTATATTCCTTCCATCCACCACCCCCTCTCTACCTGCCTACTTCTATAAAAGTTCACTAACGTCACTAAAAAAGACAGAGGTCCTCAGGAAACCATATTTTCAATGGCGTGGTAAAACGCAAACCTACATGCCATTTCATGGTTTTTCAGATTTTGTGTGTGTATGTGTGTGTGTGTGTGTGTGTGTGTGTGTGTGCGAGCGACTGTTTGGTTCATGGCTTCTCCGATCGGGTTGGATTTGAATGAGGCCCATTGTTTTCCAACATGGGGGTTTGCCATGGTCCCCTCCTCATGAAGATTGCCTTGTTAACCCACTCAGTGACTGAGTACAGGATTGCACTTTATTTAATGTATGTTGGCAGCTCTCCAACAATGTCATTTTTACATAACGGTGAGCTGTGAGCTCTGCCACCATAGCCACCACTCCAATCTCTTTCTATTATGGCTTCCCTCCTCCCTGCTTCATACCGACTCTCATCCCCATCATTACACTGTGATGAACTTCTGATGACGATCATCCTTTCTGAGAGACCAGTATGAGATATTTTCTGTCACTGAGGATTTGAGAGGCCTGATAAATACAAATGTGGAAAAAAGTATACAACTGAATGGAGTAATGAATAGAGAGTTTTTTTTGTCATTCCTCTTTGTCTCAAATGTAATGTGGCCATTCACATTATATTCCTAAATAGTCCAGATATGTTCTCCCATGTGTTTTGAGGGTGCACACTGTCCATTTCTATTGTAGCCTTTGGTTATATGCTTTAGCCAAACAAGAATCACATGTATCTCTATTACAGTATGTAGGTAGGCCGCAATTGCAAATGAACTGACTTACCTAGTTAAATAACGGTTAAATAAAAACAATTAAATATAGTACCTTGAATATTACTTTAAGCAACATATTCATAGCTAAGTACCTCAGAACACCTCACAAAACAACACGGTTGACATTCAAGTTTAATAAGACTGCCAATCAGATATTATTTTTAGTGTCATGTTACATGTCCATAATCACTGTACTGCCTTTCACTTTCCATCAGCAGTTTCTATTCTGAATTTCACTTTCAGACTAAAGTTCAGCCTAGAACCTGGTAGGAGCTTGTAGTCCGTCAGGCTTGATGAGGTGTCATTAGAGAGTGAGTTAGAGTGATTGATATCTTCAAATGGAAGTGTGGCGGTGAGAAAAGGCAACGTTTCCCCCTCAGGCAGACGTCTGTATTAATAAAACATTTGTAGAAATAAATCACCAGCTCTATCTGTGCCCTCAGAGGTACTTAATGATTGTTGTTTTACCTCACGTGTTTAGATGCGGTACTAGCACTTCTAAAAGTCCTAAAAAGAAAAACTCCTGTGAACTTTACCCACATGTCACATTTCAACAAATTATTGCTTGGCTTGATTGGTAGGCTACAACAAATCAAATAAAAGTTTATTTGTCACTTGCGCTGAATACAACAGCTGTAGACCTTACAATGAAATGCTTACTTACAGGCTCTGCAATTTCTAAGTAAAAAAAAAGGTATTGGGTGAACAATAGATACGTAAAGAAATTAAAAACAACAATAAAAAAGACAGTGAAAAATAACGGTAGTGAGGCTATAACAGTAGCGAGGCTCTATATTTGGGGGTGGCAGGTAGCCTAGTGGTTAGAGTGTTTGACTAGTAATCAAATGGCTGCAAGGTCAAATCCATGACCTGACATGGTAAAAAACTGTCTCTCTGAACAAGGCAGTTAACCCACTGTTCCTAAGCCTCCATTGAAAATAAGAAGTTTTCCTAAACTGACTTGCCTAGTTAAATGAAGATAAAATATACAGGAACTGGTTACTCAGGCTGACTGAGGTAGGTATGGTTAAAGTGACTGTGCATATATGATAAACAAAGAGTAGCAGTAGTGTAAAAAAGAGGGGTTGGCAGGTGGTGGGAGACAATGCAGATAGTCTGGGTAGCCAATGTGTGGGGGCACCGGTTGGCTGGGCCAATTGAGGTAGTATGTACATGGATGTATAGTTAAAGTGACTATGCATATATGGTAAACAGCTGTAAGACCCATGACAAATCTTTTTAGTTTCCATTGGGGGAATAGGCTTTCTCGTGTCCTTTTCACGACTGTCTTGGTGTGTTTGGACCATTCTAGTTTGTTGGTGATGTGGACATAAAGGAACTTGAAGCTCTCAACCTGCTCCACTACAGCCCCGTCGATGAGAATGGGGGCGTGCTCGGTCCTCATTTTTCTGTAGTCCACAATCATCTCCTTAGTCTTGCTTACGTTAAGGGATAGGTTGATATTCTGGCACCACCCGGTCAGGTCTCTGACCTCCTCCCTATAGGCTGTCTTGTCATTGTCGGTGATCAAGCTGTTGTGTCATCTGCAAAATGAATGATGGTGTTAGTCGTGTCTGACCATGCAGTCGTGGGTGAACTGGGAGTACAGGAGGGGACTGAGCATGCAACCCTGAGGGGCTCCAGTGTTGAGAATCAGCATGGCAGATGTGTTGGTTCCTACCCTCATCATCTGGGGGAGGCCCGTCAGGAAGTCCAGGATCCAGTTGCAGAGGGAGTTGTTTAGTCCCAGGATCCTTAGCTTAGTAATAAGCTTGAAGGGTACTAGGATGTTGAATGCTGAGCTGTAGTCAATGAATAGCATTCTCACATAGGTGTTCCTTTTGTCCAGGTGGGAAAGGGCAGTGTGGAGCGCAGTGTGGAGTGCAATAGAGATTGCAACATCTGTGGATCTGTTTGGGCGGTATACAAATTGGAGTGGGTCTAGGGTTTCTGGGACAATGGTGTTGATGTGAGCCATTACCAGCCTTTCAAAGTACTTCATGGCTACGGACATGAGTGCTACGGGCCTGTAGTCATTTAGGCAAGTTGCCTTAGTGTTCTTGGGAACATTGAATATGGTGGTCTGCTTGAAACATGTTGATATTACAGACTCAATCAAGGACATGTTGAAAATGTCAGTGAAAACACCTACCAGTTGGTCAGCACATGCCCGGAGCACGCGTCCTGGTAATCTGTCTGGCACTGCAGCCGTTGGAATGTTGACCTGTTTAAAGGTATTACTCACATCGGCTACGGAGAGCGTGATCACACAGTCATCCAGAACAGCTGATGCTGTCATGCATGTCTCAGTGTTGCTTACCTCGAAGTGAGCATAGAAGTGATTTAGCTTATTGATAAAGCCAGTGACTGATGTGGTGTACTCCTCAAAGCCATCGGAAGAATCCCGAAACAT
Organism: Oncorhynchus mykiss; assembly: GCF_057628025.1. Taxonomy (NCBI): domain Eukaryota; kingdom Metazoa; phylum Chordata; class Actinopteri; order Salmoniformes; family Salmonidae; genus Oncorhynchus; species Oncorhynchus mykiss. The sequence goes on along the minus strand of NC_143034.1, from coordinate 25,464,660 downwards.
ACTCAAGTCTGTGATAGCAAAACAGTCCTGTAGTTTAGCATCTGCTTCATCTGACCCCTTATTTATAGACGGAGTCACTGGTGCTTCCTGCTTAAATTTTTGCTTGTAAGCAGGAATCAGGAGGATAGAATTGTGGTCAGATTTACAGTGCCTTGCGAAAGTATTCGGCTCCCTTGAACCTTGCGACCTTTTGCCACATTTCAGGCTTCAAACATAAAGATATAAAACTGTATTTTTTGTGAAGAATCAACAACAAGTGGGACACAATCATGAAGTGGAACGACATTTATTGGATATTTCAAACATTTTTAACAAATCAAAAACTGAAAAATTGGGCGTGCAAAATTATTCAGCCCCTTTACTTTCAGTGCAGCAAACTCTCTCCAGAAGTTCAGTGAGGATCTCTGAATGATCCAATGTTGACCTAAATTACTAATGATGATAAAAACAATCCACCTGTGTGTAATCAAGTCTCCGTATAAATGCACCTGAACTGTGATAGTCTCAGAGGTCCGTTAAAAGCGCAGAGAGCATCATGAAGAACAAGGAACACACCAGGCAGGTCCGAGATACTGTTGTGAAGAAGTTTAAAGCCGGATTTGGATACAAAAAGATTTCCCAAGCTTTAAACATCCCAAGGAGCACTGTGCAAGCGATAATATTGAAATGGAAGGAGTATCAGACCACTGCAAATCTACCAAGACCTGGCCGTCCCTCTAAACTTTCAGCTCATACAAGGAGAAGACTGATCAGAGATGCAGCCAAGAGGCCCATGATCACTCTGGATGAACTGCAGAGATCTACAGCTGAGGTGGGAGACTCTGTCCATAGGACAACAATCAGTCGTATATTGCACAAATCTGGCCTTTATGGAAGAGTGGCAAGAAGAAAGCCATTTCTTAAAGATATCCATAAAAAGTGTCGTTTAAAGTTTGCCACAAGCCACCTGGGAGACACACATGTGGAAGAAGGTACTCTGGTCAGATGAAACCAAAATTGAACTTTTTGGCAACAATGCAAAACGTTATGTTTGGCGTAAAAGCAACACAGCTCATCACCCTGAACACACCATCCCCACTGTCAAACATGGTGGTGGCAGCATCATGGTTTGGGCCTGCTTTTCTTCAGCAGGGACAGGGAAGATGGTTAAAATTGATGGGAAGATGGATGGAGCCAAATACAGGACCTGCAAAAGACCTGAGACTGGGACGGAGATTTGTCTTCCAACAAGACAATGATCCAAAACATAAAGCAAAATCTACAATGGAATGGTTCAAAAATAAACATATCCAGGTGTTAGAATGGCCAAGTCAAAGTCCAGACCTGAATCCAATCGAGAATCTGTGGAAAGAACTGAAAACTGCTTTTCACAAATGCTCTCCATCCAACCTCACTGAGCTCGAGCTGTTTTTTAAGGAGGAATGGGGAAAAATTCAGTCTCTCGATGTGCAAAACTGATAGAGACATACCCCAAGCGACTTACAGCTGTAATCGCAGCAAAAGGTGGCGCTACAAAGTATTAACTTAAGGGGGCTGAATAATTTTGCACGCCCAATTTTTCAGTTTTTGATTTGTTAAAAAAGTTTGAAATATCCAATAAATGTCGTTCCACTTCATGATTGTGTCCCACTTGTTGTTGATTCTTCACAAAAAATACAGTTTTATATCTTTATGTTTGAAGCCTGAAATGTGGCAAAAGGTCGCAAAGTTCAAGGGGGCCGAATACTTTCGCAAGGCACTGTACCAAATGGAATGCAAGGGAGAGCTTTGTACGTGTCACTGTGTGTGGAGTACAGGTGATCTAGATTGTTTTCCCTCGTTTGCACAATAAATATGTTGATAGAAATGAGGTAGAACTGATTTAAGTTTCCCTGAATTAAAGCCTTCAGCCAGTAGGAGCGCCGCCGGGTGAGCGGTTTCCTGTTTACTTATTTCCTTATACAGCTGACGCAGTGCGGTCTTAGTGCCAGTAAATAAACAGCCACGAAAATTATAGCTGAAAACTCTCTTGGCAAATAGTGTATCAAAAGATACTCTACTTCAGGCGAGTAAAATCTAGAGACTTCCTTAGATTTTGTGCACCAGCTGCTGTTTATATGCACAGACCCCCCCCCCCCCCCCCCTGTTCTCTCTTGCCGGTGCAGCGTATATCCCACTAGCTGAATATCCACTATACACCATTTGAAATAACAACCAATTAATAAATTGGTTGTGAGTTAAATCATTATGGTGGTGGGACACACACAATGTTTTAGCCACTCTGGTGGTGATATTGCGGGAGCTTGACGTTTTGTTTACCGGGAGCCATTTGAAAGTAATTAGTTGTGTAAATATTTCCGATTTAATCTACAGTACGTTTATTGTCCCGACTTGCTGTCTCTTTGTATTGTGCCTTTGCACAATAAACAGGGTAGTGATGATGAGGAATTAAATTCTGTCTGCACAAGACCATTCTGAATCTAAAGTAGATTCACACACTAGCTGAAACAATGTGAAATTGTCTGTCCTTGTCAAAACGTATATTTCAGACAGGTCATGTGTAGCCTACTTAGCTACATTTATCATACATTACACAGGACCATTTCCTTTCCTCTATGAATGTCACACCTGCTCCTGCTCTCCTCGAGCGCCAGGCTCACATGCATTACGCATTCCTGCCACCATCATTACGCACATCTGCTCCCCTTGTCACGTGCATCAGCGACTCATTGCACTCACCTGGACTCAATCATCGGTGTTCATTTCCTCCCTTATACCTGTCTGTTCCCTAGCTCTGTTCCCCGCTTCAGGATTAATGTTCATTTGTCATTTTGTTACCTGGTTCTGACGCTATTCAATGTCTGTTCCACAATTAATATTCAACTCCCCGTAACTGCTTCTCTTCCCCAGCGTCGGTCCTTACAGAATCCTGAAGCCATCAAACGAAGCATCGGGGAGTGCTGGCTTTCCGGTTGGTGGTGAAGTCGGGTCCGGGGGCAGCGCCGTTGGAACCGGGGGTGCCTAAGCCAGCTCCAGGGCATCCATGCCCGAGCTGGCTCGAGAGATTTTCCTGTACCGGTTGGCTCGGGAAGCGCCCATCCCAAGTCAGGCCTCAGCCGGATCGCCAGGGTTTTACGCCTCAGCTGGCTCGCCAGGCGTCTATGCTTCAGCCGGCTCCCCAGCATTATGCTATCCTGCCACCATCACCACGCACACCTGCTCCCCTCGTTACGTACATCAGCGATTCATTGCACTCAAAGGACTCAATCACCTGTATTTATTTCCTCCCTTATATCTGTCTGTTCCCTTGCTCTGTTCCCCGCTTCAGGATTAATATTTGTTTGTAATTTTGTTACCTGGTTCTAACGCTCTTCCTGTCTCTTTCAATGTCTGTTCCACATTAAATGTTCAACTCCCCATACCTGCTTCTCTTTTCCAGCGTCGGTCCTTACAATGAATGTGTGTTCTGTATGATGTTGTAATAACGAAACAAGTCTTAAGTCAGTTTTTAGGGAATAGACTGAATGTTTTATATAGTCCTATTAACAATGAGTACCAATCATGTTGTTTTCAGAGTTATAAACTATTAATATGTTCTCAAATCCCTATCTTTTAAGAGAGAAGAGGGGAGACGGATGACCCTATGTTCATTCAGGTATATGTAATCACATGAAGACAGGTACCAGCCGCAGAACATGGATTTATAATGACTACATGCATGAAACAAGACTATTTCAGAAACTATATCTGTAATTCACTGCCCCCTCCCCTATTCTTTAGATTCACAGTCCCAGTAAAATTCCACATCCACCATGATGCTCAGGCAATTGAAATTCTCCTGAGATTCTATTATGTAGAGACTAGCAAAACTCCATGGTAACGGAACCATCCTGGGCATTTATTTTATTTTAGAACACCCTGCCTGCCCTGATTCACCCGCACAACACAAAAGTGGTATTCAGACAAATACAATCTGGCAACCTTCCGCTAGTCTGGTTCCTTCTGATGGACCAGAAGCTAGGAACCAGGGCCGCAAACCTTTACCACTCTTGCCACAGTGTGCGGTTGATTGAGAGAGTTTGGGACTATATGAGGAAAGAGGTTGTGAACCCATCCTCAAGTATTAAATGGATCATTCCAATTCCATTCTACAGCTAAAACAGTGCCGTGAGCAAAGAGAAAGAGAGAGTCAGAGATGACACCATTAACAACACAACAAGCTCCAGTGCCTCTCGGTAAAACAAATTAAATCATGAAGATGTGATTTTTGCTTCTAACCTTGGGGTCACAATCCACCATCATTCCTGCCTCGGCTCAGGTTTTCACTCATGTTAGTAATGTTCATATGGTGTCCCCAACAAAATACTTATTCTAATCCTCCTCCATCTCCCTTTTCTCTCTCTCTGTCTCTCTCATCCCCCTGTACTTTTGGCATTTGATAATAAAAGAGGAGAAACACTTGTCGAGCCACCTGGTTGACTACTGGCCTCTTTATTACATCGAAAGTTAAAGGAAAAACAAAACTTTTCAACTTCATTTTCATTATCTACTGCACAATAACAGCGTCAACACAATGTCACGGCCGTCGAAAGAAGTGGACCAAAGTGCAGGGTGGTGGGCGTACATTTTCCTTTTTTATCTAAAATGTCGCCAACAAAACAACTAACAAAGAAACAACCGTGACACTTACAGGGCTATAGTGCCACTAATAAAATTAAACTACCCACACTGAAGGAGGGGGAAAAGGGCTACCTAAGTATGATTCCCAATCAGAGACAACGATAGACAGCTGTCCCTAAGAACCATACCCGGCCAAAACATAGAAATGAAGAAACGTAGAAAACCCACCCAAATCACACCCTGACCAAACCAAAATAGAGACATAAAAGGTTCTCACACTGTAAAAAAGCGCATTTCCTATATATACACATTTGTAAAAAATATATATATACAGTTAAAAGGTTTTACTCAATGACATCGTCAAAGTAAAAAAAAAAAGAAGTGATTTTTAAACACTGTTAGATTCTGGGGTAAACTTGGAACATTGTTATACTCAGAAGGATATCATCTAAGGAATGAAAGAGACTAATTTTTAGATCAGAAGTTAATGTTTATCTGTAGGTGCCAGATGGCTTTGGAATGTGTAGGGGAGACGAGTGGAGATCAATGTCACTGAGGGAGAGAGGGTAATGTATAGTGTTTACATTATGTCAGGATATGACCATGACATTATTTATTGTATTGTTAGCCATCAGGGATCCTATGGGATGGATGCTCCTGGAGGAGAAGAGACACAGTCTGTTATCAATGACCATGACAGCATTGAGTTGGGGAATGGTGAGCACTTTGAAGAAGAGTTCAGGTCAGATGAAGTCTGGAAGTGAGGAAGAAGAGATACAGTTGAAGTCAGAAGTTTACATACACATAGTTTGGAGTCATTAAAACTAGTTTTTCAACCACTTCACAAATGTCTGGTTATTAACAAACTATAGATTTGGCAAGTCGGTTAGGACATCTACTTTGTGCATGACACAAGTAATTTAGGTCAACATTGGATCATTCAGAGATCCTCACTGAACTTCTGGAGAGAGTTTGCTGCACTGAAAGTAAAGGGGCTGAATAATTTTGTACGCCCAATTTTTCAGTTTTTGATTTGTTAAAAAGGTTTGAAATATCCAATAAAAGTCCGTTCCACTTCATGATTGTGTCCCACTTGTTGTTGATTCTTCACAAAAAAATACAGTTTTATATCTTTATGTTTGAAGCCTGAAATGTGGCAAAAGGTCGCAAAGTTCAAGGGGGCCGAATACTTTCGCAAGGCACTGTATATTGAAGCAACATCTCAAGACATCAGTCAGGAAGTTAAAGCTTGGTCGTAAATGGGTCTTCCAAATGGACAATGACCCCAAGCATACTTCCAAAGTTGTGGCAAAATGGCTTAAGGACAACAGAGTCAAGGCATTGTAGTGGCCATCACAAAGCCCTGACCTCAATCCTTCCGAGATTTTGTGGGCAGAACTGAAAAAGCATGTGCGAGCAAGGAGGCCTACAAACCTGACTCAGTTACACCATCTCTGTCTTGAGGAATTGAGGTCCAAAATCCACCAACTTACTGTGGGAAGCTTGTGGAAGGCTACCTGAAATGTTTCACCCAATTAAACAATTTAAAAACGGGCTGTTATCACATACAGTATGTAGACACTGGTTTGATGCTGGAGATGATGAATATGAGGTTGAGAAGTGTCGTAATTGCATTTTAACAAATGGAGGTTAAATATAACGCAAAAAGGAAAATTATCATGATGAATCTGCATGAGGCAGAGCATAAGGCCATATTCAACCTAGCTGAACAGACAGTCCGGCAGATAAGAGAAATGCATTATCTCTGTGAATTATTAATAAGGTTGGTCTGTGTGAAGAGAAACTGTTTTGTTAACTCATATTGCCACGGATATGGAAGAGATTGTAAATAGACAAGGCATAAGTGTGTGTGTGTGTGTGTTCTAAAATGTATGGTTAAATATGTATGTGTTTGTGTGTGTGTTCTAAAATGTAATGTTAAATATGTATGTGTTTGTGTGTGTTCAAATGGAGTAGGTGTAATCAAAACGATAGGAGACAGAGAGTTGGTTTCAGGCACAGGGCATATCAGTGGTTATTTGTAAAGGACCACAGGAGGAGGTAGGTAGCTGGGTTCAGGGGCAGGCAGACTGTCATACACAGGGGGTCCAAAAAGGCAACAGTACAGGCAGGGAAATTGCTATTCACGTCATCTTGGAGATCAGGCAATATGTTGATAACAGGAAATCCGATAAAGGACAGGCAGTTTATAGGCAAAAGGCATTGGTAGTGAAGCAGGCAAAAACAAGGGAGGATTAAATTACAGGAAAAACAGAGCTACGCATAGAAGTGTGTCACAAAACAAACAATACTTCACAATGATGGGGTGCAAAGAACTGAACTAAATAGTGTGTGATAATGATATACGTGTGTGAACAGGTGATCAGATGTCAGGTGATTGGGATCTGGAGAGTAAGCTGCGTTCAGGCGATCTATGTGTTTGAGAGTGTGAGTTGGAAGCAGACGTTACAGTAGGTGTCTGTGTCTAGGTCACAGTGGCTGCCTCACAAAGCAATATCCATGTCCTTAACCTCTCTGATCTCCCAAACCCGGATCCGGTATCGTGACTACAGCCTCAAGCTCATTACCATAACGCAACGTTAACTATTCATGAAAATCGCAAATGAAATGAAATAAATATGCCATCTCTCAAGCTTAGCCTTTTGTAAACAACACTGTCATCTCAGATTTTCAAAATATGCTTCTCAACCATAGGAAAACAATAATCTGTGTAAAAGTAGCTAGCTAGCGTAGCATTTAGCGTTAGCATTAGCGTTAGCATCCAGCACGCAACATTTCAACAAAAACATAAAAGCCTTCAAATAAAATCATTTACCTTTGAAGAACTTCTGATGTTTTCAATGAGGATACTCTCAGTTAGATAGCAGATGCTCAGTTTTTCCAAAAAGATTCTTTGTGTATTAGAAATAGCTCCGTTTTATACATCACATTTGGCTACCAAAAAAACCCGAAAATTCAGTCCTCAAAACGCGAACTTTTTTCCAAATTAACTCCATAATATCGACTGAAAACATGGCAAACGTTGTTTAGAATCAATCATCAATGTGTTTTTCACATATCTCTTCATTGATATATCGTTCTTGGACGCATGGTTTCTCCCCTATATCAAATGGAAAAGTACAAGCAGCTGGCAATTGCGCACCGAATTCCACGCAGGACACCAGGCGGACACTTGGAAAATGTAGTCTCTTATGGTCAATCTTCCAATGATATGCCTACAAATACGTCACAATGCTGCTAAGACCTTGGGGGAACGACAGAAAGTGTAGGCTCATTCCTTGCGCAATCACAGCCATATAAGGAGACAATGGAAAACAGAGCTTCAGAAATTCTGCTAATTTCCTGGTTGACGCATCATCTTGGTTTCGCCTGTAGAATGAGTTCTGGGGCACTTACAGACAATATCTTTGCAGATTCTGAAACTTCAGAGTGTTTTCTTTCAAAAACGGTCAAGAATATGCATAGTGAGCATCTTTTCGTGACAAAATATCGCGCTTAAAACGGGAACGTTTTTTATCCAAAAATGAAATAGCGCCCCTAGAGATCTAACAGGTTAATCCAGCCGCTTTGTCAGATTTCAAAAAGGATTTACGGCGAAAGCACACCATGTGATTAACTGAGGACAGTGACCCGAACACAAAAGCATTACATACATGAAGGGCATATTTGGCATTTGCTGTATGATCGATGAGAAACTCCATATTGCAAATGTACGATCCCTTACTTGACCGCAAATGTTTGTCAAATTTGCCGACGGCGGCGAGCCATGCACCGGAGCCAGATCTTCCAGGAAGTCATCGAACGAAGTCTCTCGGACATTCGGTTTCCGTTTTATAAAATTTTTAAATTTAGTCAAATTCCACCAGATGGCGAATGGAATCTTATTGCAAATGTACAAAACATCACCAATCACGACCTGGCCATTTCTCCTAAGCGGAAAATACTTAGAAGATGAAACTTGTTGAGTTAACATCTTATGGCTGCAGGGGCAGTATTGAGTAGCTTGGATGAAAAGGTGCCCATTGTAAACAGCCAGCTCCTCAGTCTCAGTTGCTAATATATGCATATTATTATTAGTATTGGATAGAAAACAGAAAAGTTTCCAAAACTGTCAAAATATTGTCTGTGAGTATAACAGAACTGATATTGCTTTCTTTTCTCAGATGCTCAGCCCGGCGGAGTGAAACTATGACGTGGGGGATCGGGAGCTGCTGTCTGTCATCAGGGCCCTGAATGTGTGGAGACATTGGCTTGATGGGGCTCAACACTCTTTTCTCATCTGGACTGACCACCGTAATCTAGAGTACATTCGGGCAGTGAGGAGACTGAACCCTCGTTAGGCAAGGTGGACCATGTTTTTCACGCGATTTAGGTTCACCATCTCCTATAGACCAGGTTCCCAGAACACTAAGGCAGACGCACTGTCCCGACTATATGATACGGAGGAACGGGCCATCGATCCTGCCCCATCCTCCCGGCTTCTTGTCTGGTGGCACCTGTGAGGTGGACCCAGACATCGAGCGAGCGAGCATTGCATGTTGAGCCTACTCCACCACAGTGTTCAGCTGGATGGGTGTACGTTCCGTTGGAGGTTAGAGACAGGCTGATTTGGTGGGCTCACACGTCCCCCTCCTCTGGTCACCAGGGGTTCTGTAGGACGGCGCAATGTCTTAGTGGGATATACTGGTGGTCCACTTTAGCCAAGGACGTGAGGGTTTATGTGGCCTCCTGCTCAGTGTGCGCTCAGTGCAAGGCTCCTAGGCACCTGCCCAGAGGGAAGTTACAACCCCTTCCCGTTCCACAGCGGCCTTGGTCACACCTGTCGTTTGACTTCCTGACTGATCTGCCACCATCACAGGGCAACACCATGATCCTGGTCGTTGTGGATCGGTTTTCTAAGTCCTGTCATCTCCTCCCTTTGCCCGGTCTCCCTACGGCCCTACAGAATGCGGAGGCCCTGTTTACTCACGTCTTACGGCACTACGGGGGGCCTGAGGACATTGTTTCTGATCGGTGTCCCCAGTTCACGTCCAGGGTGTGGAAGGCGTTCATGGAACGTTTGGCGGTCTCGGTCAGCCTTACCTCGGGTTTTAACCCTGAGAGTAATGGGCAGGTGGAGAGAGTGAACCAGGATGTAGGTAGGTTTCTGCGGTTGTATTGCCAGAACCAGCAAGGGGAGTGGGTGAAGAATATCCCCTGGCAGAGATGGCCCAGAACTCACTGCGCCACTCCTCTACGAACGTGTCGCCCTTCCAAAGTGTGTTGGGCTATCAGCCGGTTCTGGTACCATGGCATCAGAGCCAGACCGAGGCTCCTGTGGTGGACGATTGGGTGAGACGCTCAAGGGAGACCTGGGAGGCCGCCCACAGGTACCTTAACTCTTGAAACATTAGGGGCAGTATTTCATTTTTGGATGAAAAACGTTCCCGTTTTAAACAAGATATTTTGTCACGAAAAGATGCTCGACTATGCATATAATGGACAGCTTTGGAAAGAAAACACTCTGACGTTTCCAAATCTGCAAAGATATTGTCTGTGAGTGCCACAGAACTGATGCTACAGGCGAAACCAAGATGAGATTTCAAACAGGAAGTACCCCAGATTTTGTAGGCGCTGTGTTCCAATGTCTCCTTATATGGCTGTGAATGCGCAAGGAATGAGCCTACACTTTCTGTCGTTTCCCCAAGGTGTTTGCAGCATTGTGACGTATTTGTAGGCATATCATTGGAAAATTTACCATAAGAGAATACATTTACTAGGTGTCCGCCTGGTGTCCTCCGTCGAAACTATTGCGTAATCTCCAGGTGCGTGCATGATTCCATTTTGAAGAGAGGAGAAACTAAACTGCCACGAGTGACTTATCATCGAATAGATATGTGAAAAACACCTTGAGGATTGATTCTAAACAACGTTTGCCATGTTTCTGTCGATATTATGGAGTTCATTTGGAAAAAAGTTCGCGTTTTAATGACTGAATTTTCGTTTTTTTTTCTCAGCCAAACGTGATGAACAAAACGGAGCGATTTCTCCTACACAAATAATATTTTTGGAAAAATGAACATTTGCTATCTAACTGAGAGTCTCCTCATTGAAAACATCCGCAGTTCTTCAAAGGTAAATGATTTTATTTGAATGCTTTTCTTGTTTTTGTGAAAATGTTGCCTGCTGAATACTAGGCTTAATGCTATGCTAGCTATCAATACTCTTACACAAATGCTTGTTTTGCTATGGTTGAAAAGCATATTTTGAAAATCTGAGATGACAGTGTTGTTAACAAAAGGCTAAGCTTGAGAGCCAATATATTTATTTCATTTCATTTGCGATTTTCATGAATATTTAACGTTGCGTTATGCTAATGAGCTCGAGGCTATACTTAAGATCCCGGATACGGGATTGCTCGTCGCTAGAGGTTAAACAGGGTCCAACGAGGATTAGCCAAGATACAGTAATCTGACATTGTTTTTTTACTCTTTGTTTTACTCTTTGCATTTTACTTCTTCACAGCAGAATCTGTTGTGTGGGTGATGCGTAATGGAATTATTTTAATAATTATGGTTGCGCAATGACAGATGTGGTGATTAGGATTGAGTTTGTTTAGTTATTTAAATGTCCATGACATCATAACAGCACTCAACATTTAAGGGCATATAATGCAGTATGAATGATAGATTATTCTCTTTTTGATGTGGATCTGAGATTTATGTCAAATGGCATTACCCATCCAGCCATACTATCCACAAATCAGGCTTTCAATATCCCATGATCGCCTAATTTAAATGTCACTGGTTTCCTAGTCTGGAAACACAGCAAAGAAAAAGCTACACTAAAAAACTCATTGTTGTGTGCATTCAACCAGAAATAGATGAAAGGCAATGAAAAATAATCCTTGAGACCTTATGAGACCTTTCTGAGACACTTGCTTCTCTTTAGCCTCAAAGTAGAAGAAACAAAAAAAAACAAGACAAAATCAAAACAGTTTTGTGAAAAGACTTTTGTGTTAAAGTCAAATGAAGGAGAACGACACAATCCCTCTCATGTACCTCATTACTGGGATCTGGAGGGTTCTTTACCCGACTTAGCTAGACCCATCAGCTGTCAAACACCTGCTTTCCAAGTCTTGCGAGACAGAGACATAAAGACAGGAGCGCCTTAAGAGGGCAAGTGCAACCAGTCGTGTGACTGCGAGTCGGTGGCACTTCCAAAGCAGCTGACATCAAAAAGAATATGCTGCATCGCAATGAGTGTGATCACAACCTGAGACATTCCTTGCTGGTTTTCATAGAATTCAGATGTTCACAACTATGTTTTGATATCAGCAATAAAAGTGTATTGAAGGCTGCAGGAATTTCAAGTAGATTGAAGAGTTTTAGAGTAACTTTGAAGTTCTGTTTTTAGAGTAACTTTGGAGTTTTGTTGTCACTAAAACACATTCAAAACTGTGATTTACATCTATACAGTGACTGACTTTCATAGAATAAAACAGACTTTTGGTTTGGTTTTGATTCCTTTTTACCTGATTTAAAATCTCCTTTGAATTAATTAGTTTTACTCTAGGTGAGTGTCTCTTGTTAGTTGGGGTATAATTGCGACTTGTCACTCAAGCTAACACCTGTCACAGAGGAGGTTTAAGGGATATGATCCGCTCTGTCATTTAGTCAATTGCATTGATAATTCGCTCATCTCAATGTGGACCTTGATGGTGCTGTATCTCAGTGCACCCTCCCTAACTTTGCATCAGTGCCTGGTTAAAAAGAAAACAATGAATAATGATTTTAAGATTGTGATAATACTGTAAAATGTTAATGTTGTTGTTGTTGTTGTGGAAGCACTCTGGGGATTGCTCAATTGAGCTTTTCATGCAGTGTCATGAAATATCAGTGATTTAATTGCCATTTGTCACTTTAATACTGGGGGGAAATATCCAAGAGTGAGTTTGACACCTATGTCCTTCAACATATAGGGGTGAACAGTACAATCATTTTACCCTTTTTTTTTAAAACCGTCGTAAAATACTATTTTAGGTCTTTGCTCTCAATTACCCGCTGTGGTGCAGATCTCTGAACCTGCCAGTAGGCCTGCTCTCCTCTCCACTCTTCCGATGGCATTCACTTCCTCTGGCCTCCTGGAGAGTATCACTCTGCTCATTAACATCTGTGCAGCGGCGCACCCCAGGGCTCTGGTCTCGACCCTCTGTTTTTGTCACTTGACGCCAACTCACTGGGCCATCTCGCTGCCTTTCCCAAATGCCTTCTATCACTGCTATGCAGATGATGCTTGTGCAGTTGAACACGTTTATTTTTTATTTTTACGCTCTCTGTTTTTTCCCCCTGTCCGTCTATCATGCTGGACACAGACTCCTCTCCTCCTGTTCATCTCTGCCAACCACCTGAGGGTGTCCTCCATCTCCTTGCTGTCCTCTCTCACATGAAACCACATTTACATCCTCTCTGAGTAGTTTCTCCCTTCCCCTCTACTCCTTAGTCAATTTCAAAGGGTGAATATTGTGTTAATGCATTAAATATCACAAAAACGTATCTCCATCCAGAGTTGAAAATGATCTTAAACCCACTCTATATTTCTCCAGTGCTACACACACCAATGCACATTCTTGGAAGTCTCTTTACAAGCTCAGACACATTTGAGACGCGTTCTGCCAACATACAGTATATGTTTGTTTTAATGATCAGAAGATTCAGAGAAGGATAAACTCAATTAATACAATATAGACTTTGGAGACAACATCGAGACAACATCAAGGGTGGGGTTATCTAGCATGTCTATGGTTTTACACAGCCTTACACTCCCAAGTCAATTCTATAATCCAATCTGATAGTCTGAGTAATTCTCTCAGAGAGAGATATGAAACCAAGCCACTTCCATACACCAACTGCTGACATCCTGACCATCCACAAACCATGCCAGGAACATGGGGAGAAAGGCTTTGGATGCTCCATGCCTCTGGCAAACTGGGAGCCATGGCATTTCAACATTCCCCTGAAAGGTAATTCATTAGATTTGGGAACAGATGGTGTGAGCCGTTTACCAAGGGGTTTGAAATGGGAATGTCAATGCATTCTGTTTACCCTGTCATATAGGCAAAAGTGGAATGGACAGAGACATAATGAACTCCAAGTACACAGACGTACACTTTTTTGTGTCATTCTCAATCTTTTGTAAGTTGAGAGTTGTGATCATTTTGCATAATCAGAGTTCTTCAGTTGAGTCTTCAAGCAAGCCAATGTAATGCTCTTTACTCATATATTGATTATATTAGCATAGTTCTTTAGTTTAGAATTTGAAGACTACAAATCTATCTCTTCACATACATATTAACTGTTTGGCTTCATCATATCTCTCATGAGTTGTAATAATTTCACATCGCCCTTGTTTTCCAGTAGAGAATCTCAAAGACACTGGATCTTTAGTGTAGGTCTAACAAGGGCAAAGCCAGCTGAACTTCTCAGAGTCAAATGGAGCAAAAACTGCAGGACTGTCCGTTTGTGTCCCATTTTAATGAAGTGACTAAACATTGCCTTCAGCTTGAATGTGAGTAGAGCAGCAATGAATGTATTACATTCACAAAAAAACTGCTGAGATCCAAGGCTCTCCCTCTCAGTGTGTAACAGTACTATACTTTGTGGTTGTACAAAGGAGATGAGAGAAGGACTGAAAATATTTTGTGTATTAAAATGTTTCACAATCGCTCTCTATGGGTGTCATATGGTGAAGGCATTCAACTGCTGATGAGTGTATCATTTATTATTTTGAATAGGCCTGTTCAATAAAATACATCTTAATAAACTGTAGTGTACTGTCTTTATTTAGACAAGCTAAATTACTTCTATGCTCAAGGCAAGTAAAACTGAAGCATGCATGAGAGCATTAGCTGTTCCGGACGACTGAGTGATCACGCTTTCCATAGCCGATGTGAGTAAGATTTTTAAATAGGTCAACATTCACAAGGTCGCAGGGCCAGACGGATTACCAGGACGTGTACTCCGAGCATGCGCTCACCAACTGGCAAGTGTCTTCACTGGCATTTTCAACATGTCCCTGACTGAGTCTGTAATATCAACATGTTTCAAACAGACCACCATAGTCCCTGTATCCAAGAACACTAAGGTAACCTGCCTAAATGACTACCGACCCATAGAACTCACGTCTGTAGCCATGAAGTGATTTGAAAGCCTGGTCATTTGTATTTGTATTTGTGTTTGTGTTTATTATGGATCCCCATTAGCTGCTGCCAAGGCAGCAGCTACTCTTCCTGGGGTTCAGCAATATTAAGGCAGTTTATACAATTTTAAAAACATTACAATACATTCCTCAGACCCCTACTCCACCACTACCACAAATATACAGCACAAAATACATGTGTACATGTGTGTGTATGCTATTGTGTGTGTGTGTATGCTATTGTGTGTGTGTGTATGCACCTATGTTCGTGTTGCTTCACAGTCCACGCTGTTCCATAAGGTGTTTTTTTGTATCTATTTTTGAAATCTAATTTTACTGCTTGCATGATTTACTTGATGTGGAATAGAATTCCATGTAGTCATGGCTCTATTTAGTTATGTGTGCCTTGCATAGTCTGTTCTGGACTTGGGGACTGTGAAGAGATCTCTTGTGGCATGTCTTGTGGGGTATATATGGGTGTCCGAGCTTTGTGCCAGTAGTTCAAACAGACAGTTCAGTGCATTCAACATGTCAATACCTCTCATAAATATAAGCAGTGATGAAGTCAATCTCTCCTCCACTTTGAACCAGGAGAGATTGACATGGATATTATTAATATTTGCTTTCTGTATAAATCCAAGAGCCAGCCATGCTGCCCTGTTCTGAACCAATTGCAATTTTCCTGTCCATTTTTGTGGCACCTGACCACATGACTGAACAGTAGTCCAGGTGCGACAAAACTAGGGCCTGTAGTACCTGCCTTGCTGCCAGTGCTGTCAAGAGGTAGGTAGAGTAGCGCCTTATCATAGACATACTTCTCCCCATCTTAGCTACTGTTGTATCAATATGTTTTGACCTGGTTTACCATCCAGGGTAACCCCAAGTAGTTTAGTCACATCAACTTGCTCAATTTCCACATTATTTATTACACAATTTAGTTGAGGTTTAGTGTTGCAGTCATTTCAGTCGCTGTAGTAGCTGACGTGTATAGTGTGGAGTCATCCGCATACATAAACATTCTGGCTTCCCTCAAAGCCAGCGGCAATACATTAGGAAAGATTGAAAAGAGTAATGGGCCTCGACAGCTGTGTTGGGGAATTGCTGATTCTACCTGGATTATGTTGGAGAGGTTTCCATTAAAGAACACCCTCTGTGTTCTGTCAGACTCTTTATCCACAATATAGCAGTGGGGTAAAGCTGTAACACATAAGTTTTGCCAGCAGCAGACTATGATCGATAATGTCAAAGGCCACACTGAAAAACAGCCCCCAATCTTTTTATCATCAATTTCTATCAGCCAATTATCAGTCATTTGTGTAAGTGCTGTGCTTGTTGAATGTCCATCTCTATAAGAATGCTGAATGTATGATGTCAAGTTGTTTACTGTAAAATAGCATTGTATCTGGTCACGCAATTTTTTCCAAAAGTTTACTAAGGGTTGGTAACAGGTGGATTGTTTGGCTTTTTGAGCCAGTAAATGGGGCTTTACTATTCTTAGGTAGCGGAATGACTTTTGCTTCCCTCCAAGCCTGAGGGCACACACTGTCTAGTAGTCTTAAATGGAAGATGTGGCAAATAGTACTGGCAATATTGTCTGCTATTATCCTCGGTAATTCTCCATCCAATTTGTCAGACCCCGGTGTCTTGTCATTGTTGATAGACAACAATCATTTTTTCACCTCTACAGTCTTTAGAAAAAGTTTCAGGCTTGTTTTTTTTACTTAAATAAGCTAGAATTTGTAGTTTTTCGAAGTGGCTCCCATTTTGGCTATAGTATTGTGGCGCTGGTCGGTGAGGGCGCACTTCGTTATTCATCTCCGGTAATGAACACACTATTCTCCGTATTAAATGTTATCGTTTATTTACATATTAGGGTACCTGAGGATTGATTAGAAACGTTCTTTGACTTGTTTGGACAAAGTTTATTGGTAACCTTTGGGATTCATTTGTATGCATTTTGAACAAGGGAAACTGGTGGATTACTGAATCAAGCGCGCCAACTAAACAGACTTTTTTAGAATATAAAGGACTTTATCGAACAGAAGGACCATTTGTTATGTAGCTGGGACTCTTGGGATTGCAAAAAGAGGAAGATGTTCAAAGGTAAGTAATTTATTTTATAGCCATTTCTGACTTTCGTGATGCCTCTGCTTGTTTGGAAAATGTTTGTCATGCTTTTGTATGCGGGGGGCTGTCCTCAGATAATCACATGGTGTGCTTTCGCCGTAAAGCTGACAAAGCGGATGGATTAACAAGAAGGTAAGCTTTTAAACGATGTAAGACACTTGTATTTTCATGAGTGCTTAACATTTCTTTAAAAACGTTTTAAAGCATTGTTGGTTAAGGGTAAGCATTTCAGGTAAGCATTTCACTGTAAGGTGAACCTGTTGTATTCAGCGCATGTGACAAACACAATGTTATTTGATTTATCGGCACAATAAGCTTCAGCAAAACATGAACCGATTTCAAGTTAATTGAGTCCTTCATCCAACAGTGTAAGACAATGTTACATCACATTTTTCTAATGTCAAAACACGTTTATTGCCTTTCTTGCCTCAAGTATCGTTCTTCACTTCTAAAAACACTCTACTCCTTTCCAGGCAACAACCTTGAACCCCGGCCCACTCTCTCCCTCTCTGACTGCTCCTATCATATCCTCACCATTGATGGTGATGTTCCCACACTTTTGTCATAGCCAAAGTGGTCTTCTCAGTGCATCCTCAACAGACTTATTTTGCTGTTCACACCTCTGTTTCCTGCTCCCACTCTCAGGATCCCCGGCAGACGGGCAGCAAACAGAAAGACGCAGGAGATCCAAACAAGTTTCTTCAGTTCTGATTGCCATCACTCCAGCTTTCCTTATCACTCCTCCTTCATCACACACCTCAACACCATAACCCTTAAATTCTCACATTTTCTCCCAACTCTTACACAATCTGAACTACCAATACCCGTTGGAGGTGCAAACCAATTTGTTCTGTTCTCTCTCTCATCTCTCCAACCATCTCCTCCCTCCCCTGTTCCCTCCATCCTCTCCATCCCACCACCTGCTCCACTTCCGTCTCCCCTCTCTCCACTTGTTTTTCACTTTCTGATGATGTTTCCTCCTCATCTTTCACTGCAGCAATGACTATGATTCACATTATTTGGCTCCAGAAAGGATCCTTCCTGCACCACTTTGAGCCATTTTTCAACTGACTCTTGACCCCCAGCACTTTAACCTTGGCGGTCGTTTCAGTGTTTATTGTTCCCCCATTTTTCACCACTCATAGCTGGTTTTGTGAATTGAAACTCTGACTATGAAAAAAAAATGAACTGCTTATTCAGGTTTACATATTAATTTGACAACTGGCTGATCTGCCACGGCTGATTTAGAGAAAACTAGATTCGTGAAACAGATTTGAACTACGTCAGATTTGAAAGTTGTCAAAACTACTTGTTGACAATATTTGTCCTTCAGATCAAGTTTATCAGGATGACAGGATGACATAAGAACCCTTACCGTGTGAGTACGGAACAGAGCAATACAGGGAACTTTCTCCCCATGTCTCATTACATTGCATTGTTGGATTTTATTTCTTCCTGAAGGAAAACAGATGTTATCATTGACACACCCAGTAAAGCTAAATTAATATGCGTGTTTAATTCATTTGCATGGTTGGAAAACATTAGCAGTTAGCATGACATGGCAATGAACACCGTATCATGCCTTGTCCCTCATGACGTACTCTTCTGAGATTCCGCAGTACATTAATGCAGTGACTATTATTCTAAACTAAAAGTTCAGTTCTGAACCTCCTAATCAAGAGCTGTGTTGTGTTCAGCTGATTTATGGTTTTGAATTAGCATAACTTGTCAATTTGCACAGAGGGTTGCATTGTAGGTGTTGGAGTACATGACGGTAAATGGTGTAAACTGTCTGAGACCTTACGGGTTCTCGTGCCTCAGTCCTCTCTTTATCACACATAGTGTTTTATGATGGAATATAATCACTTTGATTCAGAGGCCAAAATTATAACTTACAAGCATTCGAGAGAGACAAGGTGATTTCATGGCAAGTAACACCCAGGTAAAATGCACATTTAACCCTTGGTTCTAAAATTATATTGCAAATTATCTTTCACAGTCTAAGAATGGAAACAGACGGTATAAGATGGTATATTCCTTAAACACTTGGTCACTAGACATTTTTGTCACTGCACATTGACACATGGTGATATTATTACTGCTATGCTTTTTAGGGAGAAGGGGGGGGGGGGTACCAACTGTCAAATCAAATCAACTGGGTACCAACTAGGCTCCAATCCCAAAGGTACTACCATTCATAGCTACTGTCACTTTGGCATAGATTGTCCAGTGAAATAAACAACTACATGAATCCTGAAAAACAGATTAAGTGAGCATACCAACTGATCAGGTTTCTGAACATTGGTAATTATTTAAACGGTAATAACGTATTAATTAGTGACAGAAGTACTTAGCTACATGAAATTACTTCTAAGATGCTTCAGCACTAACACAAACATGTGAGGAAATGCACCAGAGACAAACTATATCTCTCCAGTACAGTAACCCCGCAGTACAGCAAGAAGTTTTTTAAAAAGGAAGGGAGGGGTGGGGTGGAGCAACGATAGGGGTCTCTCTACAGTCGACACGAAGCATTTTGCTACACCGCAATAACATCTGCTAAATATGTGTATGTGACCAATACATTTTAATTGACTTAGGAATCATTAGACTTCCTAAAATGACCCAAAACTGCTTCAATAAACAGACCTCGAAAACAGATTTCTGACCAATTATTTCTAGTACTTTATTTCACAGTACTTTTTCCAGTGGTATTTACCTAGTATTTACTAGGAAACTAGGTGGTAACCATGGGTACATTATGGTACTTGAAAAAAATTCAACAGAATTAATATCTACCTGCTGTAGTACATGATCTCCAGTGGTGCTTCTGAATCAACATAATCACCTATAGGTGTTTTACACATGTGATACTGTACATCAGCATTGAGTCTGGTGTAGTTGGTACATTTCTAAAGGTTACCCTGCCAGACCTGGAGACAAAGACAGAGAGCCGTTACATCCAGTCATCAATACACTGCAGGTATTTAAGGCATCCTCAGATCTCTGTGCTCTCTCAGGGGAGGCCACGGTTCAATATCCACCGCATTGATTTTCATTTCAGGCCCTGGCCCACGAAAGCTGAAAACATTTCATCTGCATGATTCATTTTGTATTTAAATTTCCATTTTAACTCCCACAAGAAGGGACCTGCCAGGACCATGGTCGACCACTGACAGGTACCATTTTCTACACACTGCTAAAGATACACAAGTCACAATGGTTGAACTAAAGGACTGAATTGTAAACCCCACAGCAATAGTAGTCGATAAGGCTACATGGCTAGCTCAAATTAAACATCTGAGCGAGCAGACTGTCAGACAGTTCAGCTTTGCCCTAGTCTTTACAGTATGTGGCTGGCAAGCTGTACAATATTTTCATCTGATTCCTAATAGAATGCCAAATGTCATCTTTCCCATGCCGATTCTGTTGGTTAAGGCGAGCCATCAGAGAGAAAATGGTGTCCGCAAGATAAAAACAGGAGGCCGGACTCTGGGATTCTGTTGATCATCTCTATCCCTTAAAAGCTCTCTAACAAGATCAGGGATTGAGTTATCCCCTTTGTGAACGAAGGAGACCTTATCTCTGAAACCAGTTACTGAGTATTGCTTGAATACTGTTTTCTAAGGGGGTGACTCACTCTCACACAGCACGCTGACACAGACCCCTAGCAAGGCAAAAGAACAGCGATACCTTTCATTTTAATTTTATTTTACTAGGGATGATATCAAACAAGAAAATGCCATAACTCTGTACTTGTCTTCTAAGCATCCTATCCTTGACGGGAGAAAACGCTCTTGAGATTTTTTCCTGGCCCCTCGTTTGATAAATGAACAAGGCCAGTGAGAGAATAGAATACACTCTTAAGACTACAGTATATCTAATACTACGTGATATTAGAATAATAATAATTTGGTCGGTGCTGATATTCGTCCTATTTCACACATGTACAAGTGCATTAATACACCCCATGAGACACCTTGGAGACTGGGGTCATGGCCAGGTTCTATTAGTTCAGCATGATATTACCTAATAAATAAGAGGTGCTATAGGAAGGTCAGTATTTCGTCATGCCTTTCGGAACTGCAACATCATTTTCAAGGTCATCATTCTTGAACAACATGACGTTGTCAATATGACCACCACTTCCATTGTTTTATTTCATGTCAACTTCATACCCACTCCATTAGCCCTACATCATATAAGACAGAGGGCTTGACTATGGGTACAAACTGAATCGGTACTTGGGACTGAATAGTATGCGGGCTGAACTAAGTTTGGACTATTTTAGGAAGAGGGAGGAAAATGTATTTAATGAGTCCCCTATCAGTGGTTATCTAATGATGAAGCGCCTGTCTCTTGGTTTTAAAATATTTAGATTTACCATTTAGATTTTACCATTCACCTCACACAGCTCTAAACCAGGCTTCTCCTCAGGCCTACAGAGGGGGAGGAGATGAAACATGAATGTCCAGGATAATCACAACTACTTCGTACTAAGTTGAATGGGAGCAGAGAGGGCTGGTCTGACAGAAACAGAGAGTGAGAGATAAAGAGAGATGATCTTTCTCTGTAGAGTAGAGACCTCCAGCCCAGGCCAGACCTGCAGCCCAGTTGAGTCATAGAATTCTACACATCCATTAGTCTAGTCTGACTTTTAATGAGCCAAGTTGCCGTAATTCAAAAGAACCCAGCCAGTGCCAAACAATTTTTATTTTATTTATTTCATTTTTTATTTTATTTTTTATTTTTATTTTATTTATTTCACCTTTTTTTAACCAGGTAGGCTAGTTGAGAACAAGTTCTCATTTGCAACTGCGACCTGGCCAAGATAAAGCAAAGCAGGTCGACACATACAACAACACAGAGTTACACATGGAATAAACAAACATACAGTCAATAATACAGTTGAAAAAGTCTATATACAGTATGTGCAAATGAGGTAGGATAAGGGAGGTAAGGCAATAAATAGGCCATAGTGGCGAAGTAATTATTATATAGCAATTAAACACTGGAATGGTAGATGTGCAGGAGAAGAATGTGCAAGTAGAGATACTGGGGTGCAAAGGAGCAAGATTAATAAATAAATACAGTATGGGGATGAGGTAGTTGGATGGGCTATTTACAGAAGGGCTATGTACAGGTGCAGTGATCTGTGAGCTGCTCTGACAGCTGGTGCGTAAAGCTGGTGAGGGAGATATGAGTCTCCAGCGTCAGTGATTTTTGAAGTTCGTTCCAGTTATCGGCAGCAGAGAACTGGAAGGAAAGTCGGCCAAAGGAAGAATTGGCTTTGGGCGTGACAAGTAAGATTTACCGGCTGGAGCACATGCTGCTATGGTGATCAGTGAGCTGAGAGAATGCGGGACTTTACCTAGCAGAGACTTGTAGATGACCTGGAGCCAGTGGGTTTGGTAACGAGTATGAAGCGAGGGCCAGCCAACGAGAGCGTACAGGTCGCAGTGGTGGGTAGTCTATGGGGCTTTGATGAGAAAACAAATGGCACTGTGATAGACTTCATCCAATTTGTTGAGTAGAGTGTTGGATGCTATTTTGTAAATGACATCGCCAAAGTCGAGGATCGGTAGGATGGTCAATTTTATGAGGGTATGTTTGGCAGCATGAGTGAAGGATGCGTTGCTGCGAAATAGGAAGCCGATTCTAGATTTAATATTGGATTGGATATGCTTAATGTGAGTCTGGAAGGAGAGTTTACAGTCTAACCAGACACCTAGGTGTTAGTAGTCCACATATTCTATGTCAGAACCGTCCAGAATAGTGATGCTGGACGGGTGGGCAGGTGCGGACAGCGATCGGTTGAAGAGCATGCATTTAGTTTTACTTGCATTTAAGAGCAGTTGGAGGCCATGGAAGAAGAGTTGTATGGCATTGAAGCTCGTCTGGAGGTTAGTTAACACAGTATCCAAAGTAGGGCCAGAGGTATACAGAATGTTGTCGTCTGTGTAGCGGTGGATCAGAGAATCACCAGCAGCAAGAGCGACATCATTGATGTATACAGAGAAACGAGTCGGCCCGAGAATTGAACCCTGTGGCACCCCCATAGAGACGGCCAGAGGTCCGGACAACAAGCCCTCCTATTTGACACACTGAACTCTATAAGAGAAGTAGTTGATGAACCAGCCGAGGCAATCATTTGAGAAACCAATCAAAGTGGAGAGAATGTTTAACCACATATTATTAGGAGAGGAGAAGTAGGAGGAGGAGGACATATAGAGAAGGAAAGAAAGAAACTCAACTCTGTTGAGTTGTTTAATTGTAGTCCTGTGAGAGCCATCTGAAAATACTGTCAATATCTAGTTCTACAGCCATCGCAGCGCATAAATTAAATAGAAAATAAAACTGGCAGATATACTGTAATATGCAGTCACTGGAAAGAACAGGGGGTTAATCAACTTCCTCCCACCCCTCCACCACTCTGAATAAAAAAGCTACAAACTGATAGGGGGAAAAAACTAACTTTATGAGCTAGGGCAAAAGTATCCATTAACCACCTTATCTAACCATCAACTACTTGATGTCGCGTATTGCCTTAGAGCACGGTGCAAAAATGAAAGCCTAATCCAACGCAGCTCATGTACCGCTTGATGTTTGCTTAATGAGGACGATTGAGCAAAAGTTTAGACAAGAGAAAGAGTTTACAAGGTTGGATGTGTACCGGATGTGTTGGAATCGAACAAACTTTGCTACAGTAAAGACATTAACAACCTAATTAGACGCAGTATCAGAAACATTAAGACTATAAGTCGTCATCATAAACTAAAGGATAAGGATTCCATACAGATGTAGGATCTTCATTTGACCAATATTCAGTCATTGCAAACATAATCCTGTAGAAAGAGGATTTGAATGTTTAGTCCACAATGTTGCTTGATCGGTGGTTAGCTATAAGCTAAAAGAATGCTACATGAAATGTCGAATACTGTTAATATAACCGAGTGATATGGTGGATTTTCAGTGAATTCCTATAAATCAGCAACAAAATAGTGATCAAATTAAGATCCTACATCTGTATGCAGTATATTGAATTATGATATGATGTTACTGTTGCCTACATATGCTTGGACCTCTGAGTCTGCTTTAGAATAATGATTAAAGTTTAATGAAATGTGGACAAATTTAAAGCTTTTAACCTCTTAGATCTCTAGGGGCGCTATTTCATTTTTGGATAAAAAACGTTCCCGTTTTAAGCGCGATATTTTGTCACGAAAAGATGCTCGACTATGCATATTCTTGACAGTTTTGGAAAGAAAACACTCTGAAGTTTCAGAATTTTGTCTGTAAGTGCCCCAGAACTCATTCTACAGGCGAAACCAAGATGATGCATCACCCAGGAATTAGCAGAATTTCTGAAGCTCTGTTTTCCATTCTCTCCTTATATGGCTGTGATTGCGCAACGAATGAGCCTACACTTTCTGTCGTTCGCCCAAGGTCTTAGCAGCATTGTGACGTATTTGTAGGCATATCATTGGAAGATTGACCATAAGAGACTACATTTTCCAAGTGTCCGCCTGGTGTCCTGCGTCGAATTCGGTGCGCAACTGCCAGCTGCTTCCACTTTACCATTTGATTCAGGGGAGAAAGCATGTGTCCAAGAACGATGTATCAATGAAGAGATATGTGAAAAACACCTTGATGATTGATTCTAAACAACGTTTGCCATGTTTTCAGTCGATATTATGGAGTTAATTTGGAAAAAAGTTCGCGTTTTGAGGACTGAAT